>NC_059214.1:2140000-2400000 GCF_020615455.1 Coregonus clupeaformis | reverse complement strand
TACTATAACTCTCATCAACAATACTAACACTACTATAACTCTCATCAACAATACTAACATTACTATAACTCTCATCAACAATACTAACACTACTATAACTCTCATCAACAATACTAACACTACTATAACTCTTATCAAGAACACTGAGTGTATAAACTTGACTTGTTTGTGTGACCAGTTACCCTCCAGATGCTGTACAAGCTGAAGACGTCTAAGGTGTTTGAGAAGCCCAAGGCGGGTGAAGGCCGGGCGGGTGAGCTGGCAGAGGAGGACCCCTACGCCGTTCAGATGGTCAGGTGGTGCCCGCAGAGCCGTCTCTTCTGTGTGGTGGGCATCTCTGCCCACGTCATCCTCTATCGCTTCAGCAAACACGACGCCGACACACAGATGGTGGTGAGTGGAGGAGGGAAGTTTCCTAAACCCGCTTCCCCAGTCAATACACCTGATTCGACTTATAAAAAAGACTTGATGATTAGTTTACTTGTTGAACGAGATGTTCTTGTTGTGAATTGACAAGGTGTGTGTTTGTGTGGGCATTCACAGCTGATCTCAAATCAAATCATATCAAATTGTATTTGTCACATACGCGTGTTTAGCAGATGTTATTGCGTCTGCAGCGAAATGCTTGTGCTTGTAGCTCCGACAGTGCAGTAATATCTAACAAGTAATATCTAACAATTTCACCACATATACCCAATACACACAAACCTAAGTAAGGAATGGAATTTAAGAATATATACATATATGGACAAGCAATGACAGAGCGGCATGGACTAAGATACACAGTAGAATATTATAGAATAGAATACAGTATATACATGAGATGAGTAGTGCAAGATATGTAAAGATTATTCAAGTGATGTGTGTATGTATGTGTGTGTGCATGTGTTTCCCTGTAAATAATTTCACTGTAAATATATAGCCTACCCACATAAAATAAATACTGCAGTTTACTATAGAATACTAAAGTACTTACTATATAATTCTGTAGTAAACTGTAGCATACTGTAAAATGCTATACTACATACTGTAGTGTCCCTCGGTCATGTGAAGTACTTACTATAGAATATTGTAGTATAGACACTACAGTATTATACACATAAAACACTGTAGTAAATACTACAGACATGTCCGCAAAAAAACACTACACTTCGCAAAAACACGAAACATTTGTAACTATAGGTAGTACTACAGTATTTTATTTGCATATACCCTGTCCCTGTCCCCTCCCCCAATATCCCAATTTGTGCCACCCATAAGTGAGAAACCGACATGCCAAGTATAGACCATATACTGTGTTCCATACAGGTTATAGAAAAGAGCAGAAGCTCTGAACTCTCTGTTTCAGAACACAGTCCTACCTACAGGTTAAGGAAAACCTTCTCTTTTAATATTTCTCCAGTATGTTTCCTTAAGGAGAAAGCCTCCACCTCTATGTCCAAGATAATAAAGCAAAACGACTTAAGTAAATACTACAGTAATGTCCCTAGAAACACTACAGTAAATACCACAGTATACTACATCCTGCAAAAACACTACAGTAATTACTATAGTATATACTACTCTTTTTTTTACTACAGTATTTATACTATAGTAAACTGTAAAGAATACAGTATGCTACAGTAAATACTACAGTAATCCACAAAAACACTACAGTGAATAGTCCAGTATTCCTATCATAGTATGCACTATAGTATTTCTTCATGTGGGTATGAATTGCATTGTATCATTCTGTGATTTTCTATATTATGTATTTTGTATTTTTAAGCAAATGCATTTTTTTCCCACGGTGGGATAATAAAGTTGATCTAATCTAATCTAATTGACAGTCGCTAGAAGTGCGTCTGCAGTTTGATCCGGAGGACGTCATCCCCCTGTCAGAGACAGAGAACAACCCGTGTATCTCGGACCCCAGTTCCAACTCCCCCCAGACGCCCGGTAGCCCCGGCAACGGCTCACAAGACAGCCTCCCCTGCCTCAAGTGAGTCACTCCTGTTAGACACCTCAACAGGGTCTACCAAGGTGTCGCTGTGATGGTAAAATTGTTTTAATGCGAAGCTCTCTCTCTCCTTCTGCAGTAACTTTCAAAGTCCCTTCCCCCTCTATCTCCCCATCCCTCTCTGTATGTCAGGGTGAAGAATCGTCCAGTGCGTATGCCCCCGGGGTACCAGGCTGAGTTGGTGGTGCAGCTGCAGTGGGTAGATGGAGAGCCCCCCCAGCAGATCACCAGCCTGGACATCAACTCTGCCTACGGGCTGTGAGTGACTCTATGTGTCTCTAAACCCTTTCCACCTTTCACTTCCACACCTCACGCCATCCATCTCTCCCTCACACTCTGTTGTTTTCCATTCACACACACACACTCTCCTCTCCCCTCCCCTCCATCTGTCTGTCTGTCCCCTGTTCTCATGTTCTCTCATTCCTTTTCTGTCTATCTCTCCATCTCTCCATCTCTCCATCTAGCCCTTTCTTTCTTTCTTTATTTTGTTCTATGTCTATATAACACAAACACACACAATCATGTTTTCATTTCCCTCCCCTCCCCATTTCCCTCTTTGCCACCTTCTCTCTGTCCCTCTCTGTCTCTGACTATGTCCCTCTCTGTCTCTGACTTTGTCCCTCTCTGTCTCTGTCTCTGTCTCTGTCTCTGTCTCTGTCTCTGTCTCTGTCTCTGTCTCTGTCTCTGTCTCTGTCTCTGTCTCTGTCTCTGTCTCTATCCCTCTCTGTCTCTGTCCCTTTCTGTCTCTGTCTATGTCCCTCTCTGTCTCTGTCCCTCTCTGTCTCTGTCCCTTTCTGTCTCTGTCTCTGTCTCTGTCTCTGTCTCTGTCTCTGTCTCTGTCTCTGTCTCTGTCTCTGTCTCTGTCCCTCTATGTCTCAGTCCCTTTCCGTCTCTGTCCCTCTCTGTCTCTGTCTCTGTCTCTGTCCCTTTCTGTCTCTGTCCCTCTCTGCTCTGTCCCTGTCCCTCTCTGTCTCTGTCTCTGTCCCTCTCTGTCTCTGTCCGTTTCTGTCTCTGTCCCTTTCTGTCTATGTCCCTTTCTGTCTCTGTCCCTCTCTGTCTCTGTCCCTCTCTGTCTTTGTTCCTCTCTGTCCCTCTCTGTCCCTCTCTGTCTCTGTCCCTCTATGTCTGTCTCTGTCCCTCTCTGTCTGTCTCTGTCCCTCTCTGTCTCTGCCTCTGTCTCTGTCCCTCTCTGTCTCTGTCTATGTTCCTTTCTGTCTCTGTCCCTATCTGTCTCTGTCCCTGTCCCTTTCTGTCTCTGTCCCTCTCTGTCTCTCTCTGTCTCTGTCCCTTTCTGTCTCTGTCCCTTTCTGTCTATGTCCCTTTCTGTCTCTGTCCCTCTCTGTCTCTGTCCCTGTCCCTTTCTGTCTCTGTCCCTCTCAGTCCCTCTCTGTCCCTCTCTGTCTCTGTCCCACTCTGTCTGTCTCTGTCCCTCTCTGTCTGTCTCTCTCCCTCTCTGTCTCTGCCTATGTCTCTGTCCCTGTCTGTCTCTGTCTCTATCTATGTCCCTCTCTGTCTGTCTCTGTCTATCTCCCTTTCTGTCTCTGTCTCTTTCTCTGTCCCTTTCTGTATCTGTATCTGTCTCTGTCCCTGTCCGTCTCTGTCTGTCTCTGTCCCTCATAATTTTATTCATCAGCCCAGCTGCTATTTTCCAATAAATGGAATAAAGCATACGCCTAAATGCATGGCATATAATGAATGTTTTTCTTCTGTTTCACACTAATATACAGTTGAAGTCGGAAGTCTACATACACTTAGTTTGGAGTCATTAAAACTCGTTTTTCAACCACTCCACACATTTATTGTTAACAAACTATAGTTTTGGCAAGTCCGTTAGGATTACTTGCATGACACAATACATTTTTCCAACAATTGTTTACAGACTGATTATTTCACTTATAATTCACTGTATCACAATTCCAGTGGGTCAGAAGTTTACATACACTAAGTTGACCGTGCCTTTAAACAGCTTGGAAAATTCCAGAAAATGATGTCATGGCTTTAGAAGCTTCTGATAGGGTAATTGACATAATTTGAGTCAATTGGAGGTGTACATTTACATTTTGCAGATGCTCTTATCCAGAGCGACTTACAGTTAGTGAGTGCATACATTATTTTCTTCATACTAGCCCCCCGTGGAAATCGAACTCACAACCCTGGCGTTGCAAACGCCATGCTCTACCAGCTGAGCTACATCCCTGCCGGCCTTTCCCTCCCCTACCCTGGACGACGCTGGGCCAATTGTGCGCCGCCCCATGGGTCCCCCGGTCGCGGCCGGCTACAACAGAGATATCTCTAGTGGCACAGCTAGCACTGCGATGCAGTGCCTTAGACCACTGGACCACTCGGGAGTGTACCTGTGGATATATTTCAAGGCCTACCTTCAAACTCAGTGCCTCTTTGCTTGACATCATGGGAAAATCAAAAGAAATCAGCCAAGACCTCAGGAAAAAAATGGTAGACCCCCCACAAGTCTGGTTCATCCTTGGGAACAATTTCCAAACGCCTGAAGGTACCATGTTCATCTGTACAAACAATAGTACGCAAGTATAAACACCATGGGACCACGCAGCCGTCACACTGCTCATAAAGGAGACACGTTCTGTCTCCTAGAGATGAACGTACTTTTGTGCGAAAAGTGCAAATCAATCCCAGAACAACAGCAAAGGACCTTCTGAAGATACTGGAGGAAACGGGTACAAAAGTATTTATATCCACAGTAAAACGAGTCCTATATCGACACAACCTGAAAGGCCGCTCAGCAAGGAAGAAGCCACTGCTCCAAAACCGCCATAAAAAAGCCAGACTACGGTTTGCAACTGCACATGATCATACTTTTTGGAGAAATGTCCTTTGGTCTGATGAAACAAAAATAGAACTGTTTGGCCATAATGACCATCGTTATGTTTGGAGGAAAAAGGGGAACTTGCAAGCCGAAGAACACCATCCCAACCGTGAAGCACGGGGGTGGCAGCATCATGCTGTGGGGGTGCTTTGCTGCAGGAGGGACTGGTGCACTTCACAAAATAGACAGAAAGTTAAAGCTTGGTCGCAAATGGGTCTTCCAAATGGACAATGACCCTAAGCATACTTCCAAAGTTGTGGCAAAATGGCTTAAGGACAACAAAGTCAAGGTATTGGAGTGGCCATCACAAAGCCCTGACCTCAATCCTATAGAAAATTTGTGGGCAGAACTGAAAAAGCGTGTGCAAGCAAGAAGGTCTACAAATCTGACTCAGTTACACCAGCTCTGTCAGGAGGAATGGGCCAAAATTCACCCAAAATGTTTGACCCAAGTTAAACAATTTAAAGGCAACGATTCCAGATACTAATTGAGTGTATGTAAACTTCTGACCCACTGGGAATGTGATGAAAGAAATAAAATCTGAAATAAATCATTCTCTCTACTATTATTCTGACATTTCACATTCTTAAAATAAAGTGGTGATCGAAACTGACCTAAGACAGGGAATTTTTACTAGGATTAAATGTCAGGAATTGTGAAAAACTGAGATTAAATTGATTTGGCTAAGGCGTATGTCAACTTACGACTTCAACTGTATGTTTCATAACACCCAGACTCATCTATAATTTAAGCGCAGCAGAAGGAAGCTGTAATCAGTGAAACATGATTCAAAAAGTAGAAAAAATGTGGCTTGTATGCGCTGGTTTGCTGGAAAAGAGCCTGTTTTGACAGAGGAGAGAAGCTTTTAACTGATTCTCTACAGTTAATCAATAGATGGCCTCAAGGCAATTTACAAACGTATGTTTTCCAGAGTTGGTAGAAAAAGCTGATACATCCGCAGCTCTTTATACGAAGAGTGTACAGTGCTGGAGGAATACACAGTAAAGGTCACAAACCTAGCTCCCCAAAAGCTATTCAAATGTTAAAGTGGGTTTTAATAATCTCTTCTGTTTGTTCTGTGTCCTCTCTAGGCACTGGTAGGTCTTCACCCCACACATAGACTGGGGTTATGTTACAATGTCTCTACATCTGCATACCACTTGGTATGAAGAAGCAATGTATTGAGCTGCATTCTAACTGATATTCTAGTGTTGACATTGGAATCAATGTATGTTTCTCGGAACTGGAGTGATGACATGTCTTCCTACAGTATGTAATGCTGTATGAACAAGGTTGTTATTGGCACAATACAGGAAATCATGCAGGTGGATGCTTTACCAGTCCATTTAAATGATTATGCTTTACCAGTCCATTTCAATGGTTATGCTTTACCAGTCCATTTCAATGATTATTCAACATTTAAATGTGGAACACATACTATTCCCAATTTTGCAGGGTCAGAAAATGTAGAATCCCTGATCCCATGCTCTCTGAATAATGTGTGTATGGGAGGATGTCTCCTGAATACTGCCCCGTGTGATTACCTGTGTGTTTTATAAGTGTTTAATGGACAGACGAGCTTCTGGTAAATTGCATTACCATATTCCATTATTCAATGGGTTGTTACCATACATAATGTTGTCCTAGGTAGACTGGGTTTGTCCATAATATATTCCCCCTACACTCTAAGAAAAAAATGGTTCCAAAAGGCTTTTTTGGCTATCCACATAGGAGAACACTTTTTGGTTCCAGGTAGATCCAGTTTTGGTTCCAGGTAGAAACCTTTTGGGTTCCATGTAGAACCCTCTGTAGAAAGGGTTCTACAGTGGTTCTTCCTTTAAATGTTTCGAGCTTATGGTAGATGGTGGCAGATTGTGGTAAATTGCGTCATTCTGTCATTGCACCACACTGTCACAAGGGGGAGTTAGAACGCTGATCTATCGGTAGTCTAAAATGTGGCACAAATTGACTATCTTTTCATAAATTAATGGAGGTGTGAATGTTTCAGTCCTGAGAGTCTCTCTTCTCTGGCACTAGCGTCCTGCATCAGGCAACAACAAAAACATTGTTGCCGGTGGTCCTGGAGTTGAGAGAGAACTTGGGTAAATACAATGGCACATTTACACTTGACATGTGGACTAATGATTTTCTTAAAAAATAGACACGGTGGGCTTTATGTTTCTCTCCCTCTGAAAAACAGAAATAAATCATTCTAAATAACAAACTGGCTTTAATTACCACAGTGTGAAAGAGTGATAGCCCCTCTATATAAAGGGAGTTTCTGTCCTTCTTTACTGATGGGAAGAAGAAACTGAATGAAAGAGGACAGGGAGGACAGGGAGGACAGAGGGGACAGGGAGGACAGGGGGGACAGGGGGGACAGGGAGGACAGGGGGGACAGGGGGGACAGGGAGGACAGGGAGGACAGGGAGGACAGGGGGGACAGGGAGGACAGGGAGGACAGGGAGGACAGGGGGAACAGGGGGGACAGGGGGGACAGCGAGGAGAGGGGGGACAGGGAGGACAGGGGGGACAGGGGGACAGGGGGGACAGGGAGGACAGCGAGGAGAGGGGGGGACAGGGAGGACAGGGAGGACAGGGAGGACAGGGAGGACAGGGGGACAGGGAGGACAGGGAGGACAGGGGGGACAGGGGGGACAGGGAGGACAGGGGGGACAGGGGGGACAGAGAGGACAGAGGGGACAGGGAGGACAGGGGGGACAGGGAGGACAGGGGGAACAGGGGGGACAGAGGGGACAGGGTGGACAGGGAGGATAGGGAGGGGAAAAATATTGCCTATATTTTCAAGACCTGAGCTACTTCATTTATTTATGAAATGTACTTTCACACATCCATTAATTTACAAAAGGATAGTCTAATAGCTCGGCTAGGTGTGGAAAATCCCCCAATTTGTGCCACAGTTTAGACTACTGATAGATGCTGCAGTCAGTCAGAGTTGAGTCCTATTGTAAAGTGTAGCCTAACGGCCAAAAAAAGGACAAACTTGCTAAATGCTTAACCCTTGTGCTTTGCTGGAAAAAAATGACATCCATTATGTTACGGGTCAAATTGACCCGCACAGTTTAAACACACTCAAGACAGTCAAAGAATTAAGTAAAAACAGAAACAACTTTATTTTGTCTTATCAGACATTTCAGAAAGAAGAAATACAATACTTTTTATTTTTTTAAACAATATTTAAGAACTATTTGTTAAACATATTTCCTTTCTCACAAACAAGATTTTTCAGTTTCCCCAAGTAGGTTTTTTCCCCCTATTGGTCCATATTATCCCTTCAGTCTTTCTCTCTACATGTTGAACACAATGTGTGTGTGTGCTTTCTGCAGATGTATTTATTGCATTCTACACAAGTGGTGCTTGTTTTACTGTCTTGTCGAGGGGGCAGAGCTGGCATCTTTTCCGTTTCTTGCCACTGCCTGTATCCACTGGATCCATTTCTGGTTGATTGGAGGCATGTGTTGATGGTCCAGCTTGAATTTTCTGGACGGCAGATGCAGCTGCTGTCGACCGAGGAGGCCGGACTCTCCTCTGGATCTTGGGAGTGATGAGAGCTTTGCCGAGCTCCTCTAGGAAAAGCCGGCGTCGGTACAATTTGCCACCATTCCATTGCTGGTTGATTTCAGTCCACAGGACATAGGCATTGTAAGCAGACACATCCACAATGTTGTAGAAAATCACCAAAGGCCAGCGGGCAGTCATGCGCTGACAACTATATGTTGCTGTGACTTTATCCAAATTGTCAACTCCTCCTTTGGTGGAATTGTAGTCCAGTATTATTTGTGGCTTGATGTCCTCTCTTGCACTCAGCGATGCATCTTTGTGCATTGTGCTCATTACAAGAACATTCTTGTTCTTCTTTGGGCAGTATGAAACAACAGTTGCATTTTCAGAGAAAGCAAATTTAGAGGAATGCACAGTTCTGCCCTGCATTTTCAGAAGCTCACTGGGAAGTTCAGGTTTGTTTTTTCTGATTGTTCCAACCATGGTCAGCTTTCTCTTCTGTAGTTCAACACCAAGGCGGTAGGATGTGAAGAAGTTGTCACACGTGATGTTATGACCTTGCAGCCCTTCACTCATGTCCAGCACCACCCGCATCCCCTGGTTTTTCTCAGGCACTCCGCCGGGTGGCTTCCCAGTGTAAACTTGCATATTCCATGCATAGCTTGATGTGGCATCACATGCTGCCCATATTTTGATGCCATATTTTGCAGGCTTGTTTGGCATATACTGTCTGAAGGGACAACGTCCTCTGAATGGAACAAGGCGTTCATCAACTGTAACATGAGGACTGGGATTGTACAGTAACGGTAGAATTTCCACCCATTTATCCCATACATCTCTGATTGCAGCTAGTTTGTCTCTTTCACGTCGACCCGGTCTGGTATCACGGTTATCAAGCGAATCACCCGAGAAATTATGTGGAATTCTTGTAGAGACATTGTTGCCCGAAATATTGGCCTTCCATTCTCTTCATTCCACAGGCTGGCCGTTGCTTCTCCGTTTGACCGGTAGACTCCAGCTAATATGAGCAATCCAATGTATGCATGCAAGTCAATCCGATCCAGTGGCTTCCAGTTCTCTTGAAACACACGGCTCCCCTCCAAGTTGGTCATGTCCAGAACAATCTTCTCTATTGCTTGGGGTAAAAGAGCTCAAAAGCTGATTGTATGTCATGGACTCGAGTGACAGCAAATCGTGTAGGTCCTGGAACCATTTTTATTACATTGGAAGCTGAGAGTCTACCTTGACCTCGTTGTGGTGACGGTGACCATTCAATATGACCATCTTTAGACTTCCATGTCTTCTCTTCTCTTGATGATGCTTGTTGCATGCTCTGTCTCTCATCTGATGTAGGGGATGGTACGGCAGACTCCTCCTCTGAATCCTCTTCAATGAAGACAAAATCTGGATCATCAACAGCATTGTCCTCTATCTCTGAAATATCCTCTGTCTCTGAAACCTCTTCTTCTTTTTCACTGTCACAGTCCAGAATTTGTGATAAGACTTCATTGATTGAAAATCTTTTGGAGCTCATTTTTGAGTGTCTGTGTCAGGGACCTGCTGCTCTCACACTGAGGAGAAGCTTGGGAAAGCCCTTTTAACCCAAACACAATTCTAAAAGTGCAACCAGGACCAGTCAAAACAAAATACATCAAAGACACTTTTTTGTTTTGCACCTGTGCAAATATATATACACATGAAAGCCTCCGGGTCAAAATGACCCACAACATCATGTTTGTATACAAAATGTACACAGACATTCCACAACACATCAGTGTGTCCACATTTTGCAGTTAGGTTCATGACCCTAAATGAGGAAAAGTCATGTAATTTCATGGCGAAAAAGAGTGGTTAACTAGTATTTTAGACAACGCAAAAGTGGAAACGGGTCAAATTGACCCACAACATAACAGGAGGGTTAAATACTCGAAAGTTGTACATTTCAAATATCACAGACCAGATTTACCCTAATGAAAAATGGATTAACCCCTACAAATATATTTAATTTATTATAATCCACATAATAATTGCTAAAGACATTCAGAAAGAATGTGTCTTTAACCCTGCATTATAATTTAAGCAAATGTAATATATTCGTTTAAGCTTGGCCTATTTCGTAGGCTATTTTGCAGCATAAATCTATATTTGTCAGCATAAAGCTGAGTGACTCATTCATGGCTTTGGATCAAAAATAAATAAGTACCAACATTCTTTCTGATCGTCTTTAACAAAGAAATGTTTTGACCAAGTTAATCTGCTCATGTTGTGTGTGTTCAATTATTTGTGACATTGTGGTTACAATGAAGAATGTAAACAAAATAAATCAAATACTTATTTTTTTGTAAGATTTTATTTAATATTTTTAGACAATACAAAACATACACATACAAATGACATGGAAACCAAAAGGGTTCTACCTGGAACCAAAACGATTTTTTCAAAGGGTTCTCTTATGGGGACAGCCAAATAACCCTTTTAGGTGCTAGATAGCACCTTTTTTTCCAAGTGCATACTGTATACTAAGATGGCCATTACATTAGCTATTCTTCAGGTTATGGGTTTCGAACCTCATGTTTTTCAGGTACCCCATTCCGTTTCACACTTACTAGACTTGCTCTCACTCTTTTCTCCACCCTCTGTGTGTGTGTGTGTGTGTGTGTGTGTGTGTGTGTGTGTGTGTGTGTGTGTGTGTGTGTGTGTCAGTCTAGCGTTTGGGAGCTGCAATGGTGTAGCGGTGGTGGATTACATTCAGAAGACCATCCTGATGTGTGTGAGCACGCTGGACCTGTACGGAGCCGCTGACCCCTACCAACGCCTCACACGCTCCCCACGCAAGAACAGACAGTCCACCTCAGGTAGGGGAGCACACACCCTGTGTTCCTCACACATACACACACACACACACACACACACACACACACACACTCTCTGTCCCCCCTCTCTTTCTCTCTCTCTGTTCTCTCTCCCTCTCTCTCCCTCTCTCCCTCTCTCTCTCCCCATATCTCTCTCCCCATCTCTCTCTCTCTCTCACTCTCTCTCCCCCCTCTCTACCCTCTCTCTCTCTCCCCCTCTCTCTCTCCCCCTCTGTCTCTCTATCTCTCTCCCCCCTCTGTCTCTCTCTTCTCTCTCTCTCTCCCTCTCTACCCTCTCTCTCTCTCTCTCTCTCTCTCTCTCTCTCTCTCTCTCTCTCTCTCTCTCTCTCTCTCTCTCTCTCTCTCTCTCTCTCTCTCTCTCTCTCCCCCTCTGTCTCTCTCCCCCTCTCTCTCTCTCTCTCTCTCTCCCCTCTCTACCCTCTCTCTCCCCCCCTCTCTCTCCCCTCTCTCTCTCTCCCCTCTTTCTTTCTCTCCCCTCTCTCTCTCTCTCTATCTCTCTCTCTCTCTCTCTCTTTCTTTCTCTCTCCCCTTTTCTTTTTATATTTCTGGTATCTGTCGTGACCTCACTCTCTATTTCTGTCTCTATGTCAGCTGTCCTTTCTTTCTATTTCCTGTCTCTTTTCCCAACCTCCCTGTCTCTTTTCCTAACCTCCCTGTCTATTTTCCTAACCTCCCTGTCTCTTTTCCTAACCTCCCTGTCTCTTTTCCTAACCTCCCTGTCTCTTTTCCTAACCTCCCTGTCTCTTTTCCTAACCTCCCTGTCTCTTTTCCTAACCTCCCTGTCTCCCTACAATACATATACAAAACAAAAACATCCCCCCCCCCCACCCCCCTATTCACAACCAACCAACCAACCACATGAGGTGCATGTGACCGGCTGCATTCCACGGTGGCATCATGTGCATGTTGTGGTTCTTTCAGTTACTTCTGCTTGAGCACTACTCTTAGATAAAAGCTACCGAAGCCCCTTTCAGACCAGGGTTCACTAACTGGCGGCCCGCCGGCCCAATTTGGCCTGTGGGGGATTTTATTTGGCCCCTCCCAACTTTTTGGGGGAATTAACACTGTAAAAACAGCAGCAAATCAGTTCCAAGTGTTTTTTATTTGGAAGTCTTTTCCAAAGCATTCCAATGCAAAATAGAGAGATATATTTGATTGTATACAAATGTAAGCAAGATTTGCAATTATTATGTTTTAGTCAAATATGATATCTGTTTGGGCTTCTTGTGGTCAATTTGCAGTCTACAAATTATTTGTAATTATGTTCTGGCCCCCTGACCATCCGCTCAAGAACAAATCGGCCCGAGGTTGAATCTATACTGAAGAAAAAGATAAACGCAACATGCAACAATTTCAACGATTTTATCTGAGTTACAGTTCATAGAAGGAAATCAGTCAATTGAAATAAATTCACTAGGCCCTAATCTATGGATTTCACATGACTGGGCCGGGGCACAGCCACTGGGGAGCCAGGCCCAGCCAATCAGAATTAGTTTCTCCCCACAAAAGGGCTTTATTTCAGACTCCTCAGTTTCATCAACTGTCCGGAAGGCTGGTCTCAGACGATCCCGCAGGTGAAGAAGCCGGATGTGGAGGTCCTGGGCTGGCGTGGTTACACGTGGTCTGCGCATGTGATGCCGGTTGGACGTACTAACAAATTCTCTAAAACAACGTTGGAGGCGGCTTATGGTAGAGAAATAAACATTCAATTGTCTTGCAACAGCTCTGGTGGACATTCCTGCAGTCAGCATGCTAATTGCAATCTCCCTCAAAACTTGAAACATCTGTGGCATTGTGTTGTGTGACAAAACTGCACATTTAAGTGGCCTTTTACTCTCCCTAGCACAAGGTGCACATGTGTAATGATCATACTGTTTAATCAGCTTCTTGATATGCCACACCTGTCAGGTGGATCGATTATCTTGGCGAAGGATAAATGCTCCCTAACAGGGATGTAAACAAATTTGTGCACAACATTTGAGAGAAATAAGCTTTTCTGTGTTAATGGAACATTTCTGGGATATTTTATTTCAGCTCATGAAATGTGGGACCCAATACATTATATTATGTTGCGTTTATATTTTTCTTCAGCATAGTTGATGATCCATGCTTTAGACTGACACCCTTCTCCTACTAATCTGGACTGGTGCTAGCAAGCTACTCACTGTGACTACACACTCCTCCTAGCCCCGTCCACCACTCCTCCCTCCCCCTCCACCACTCCTCCCCCCCTCCACCATTCCTCCATCCCCCTCCACCACTCCTCCCTCCCTCCACCACTCCTCCCTCCCTCTCCACCACTCCTCCCTCCTCCTCCACCACTCCTCCCTCCCTCCCTCCCCCTCCACCACTCCTCCCTCCCTCCACCACTCCTCCCTCCCTCCACCACTCCTCCCTCCTCCTCCACCACTCCTCCCTCCCTCCCTCCCTCCTCCTCCACCACTCCTCCCTCCCTCCACCACTCCTCCCTCCCTCCCTCCCCCTCCACCACTCCTCCCTCCTTCTCCACCACTACTCCATCCCTCCTATCCCCCCATACTAGCAGGTATTTTCCTCTACCCACATAGATTGAATGTATTTATTTAGTAGGATCATTTAGATCCTGGGTTTCTCTGTCTGTTTCTCCCTGCTATACACTAACTGGGTTGCTGCTTGCCTTCACTTGCTTTTTCACTCTGGGCCTTTGTGTTCTTCTCTCTCTCTCTCTCTCTCCCTCCTCCTCCTCCTCCTCCTCCTCCTCCTCCTCCTCCTCCTCCTCCTCCTCCTCCTCCTCCTCCTCCTCCTCCTCCTCTCTCTCTCCCTCCCTCCCTCCCTCCCTCCCTTTTTGGTGTCTGTGGCTGCTGGTGTGGGCATGTGGGCCTGCCTGCAGACTTTTGCATGCGCAGCCTGTCTCACTTTTATTCTGATTCAAAGAAAAGGATCCGTACATCCTATCAGAGTAAGTTAGGCCTTCCTCAAGGCAAGGAGACTGGGAAGGGAGACATGAGGACAAGGAGACTTGTGCGGGAGACAAGGAGACAAGGAGACAAGGGAATAAGGAATCAAGGGGACAAGGAAACAGGGAGGCAAGAGGATTACGGCAAGGGGACATACCAGAGAGATGATTGGAATGACATTGATAGTTACTGAAACAGCTCTGAAACAGCTCGCCAAGAGTTAAAAACAAATCCCAGTGTTAGCAGAGCCATTGTCAAATTAAATGCTACGGCTTTATCGGAACCTGTGTCATTATCGAATAAAAGTAAGTAATTTAAAATCCAAAATAGTCCAGTTATCTCAATATGGTGGGTCCTTTTGCCAAGGTCCCCTTGGAAAATTGTATCTCGTTTATGAAATGACTAAAATGTCAAAAATCCATGCCACAGTATACATTGCAAATGCAGCACAGCGATATGAGTGATGCCATTTCCAATGGTGACATAGAGACATGACACACATTCATATAATAAATATTATGTGTACATTTTATAGTTAGAGTCATGTTTTGTTTATTATTGACTTCTTTATGAGACATTTAATACACATTAAAAAAAAACTAAAAACTAAACATTCATTTTGATTAATTACGTCTACTGAAACATTTCAGGCTTTTGTTCCACTGCAGTTGATCAGTTGATTGATGGATTAATTAAATCTTCTCAGCTGAGTTTTGTCCCAGAGATGCTCAGTTGTAACAGTGCACTTTGAAATATGAAATACGACACACCAGGGAAATTATGATGATTCACGGCAAATGATGAATTGCAACATTGACCATAAAGACCCTGATATATTGCTACTGGAAGACTGTGAAGATTGAACTTAAAGTTTAAGTAAAATACCAAAGATTAGATTTCACATGTTGTATCTGGTTTTACTTGATGACTAGGTTTAAGATCAACTTCATCACTCTGCGACAAGGTCTTTGTTCAGTCCTTAGTGTTTGTGTTTGTCTATTTGAATGAGGCTTGCACTGCAGACATTTTATCCACTGAATTGGCATTACTTTAAAATGCAGATATGGCCGACAATCATGAAGCAATGTTGAAGACAAAAGAATGAACAGCTTTTTTGGCTCCTGAGGCAGATTGATGTACAGCACCCCCTGGACAGGATGCTAGTCTATCGGTCGATGTACAGCACCCCCTGGACAGGATGCTAGTCTATCGGTCGATGTACAGCACCCCCTGGACAGGATGCTAGTCTATAGGTTGATGTACAACACCCCCTGGACAGGATGCTAGTCTATCGGTCGATGTACAACACCCCCTGGACAGGATGCTAGTCTATCGGAGGGCCTTACCCCAAATCTATCTCCTTAATGCTGAGGGCCAAGCAGAGACACATCAGGTCTCATTTATACAGTCTTTGGTGTGACTTGGCTGGGAATCGAACTCCCAACCTTCCAATTTCAGAGAGGAAGCTCTGAGGCCACTGAGGCGGTTTGATCTCTAAAGTGCAGGCCTCATATCCTGCGGTGTTCATTGCCTCACATCCTGCGGTGTTCATTGCCTCACATCCTGCGGTGTTCATTGCCTCACATCCTGCGGTGTTCATTGCTGATGGTGAGCTAAGATGATCCCGAGCTTCGACATGGATTCACATATTATTCACTACAACTTTCTGGCTATAGCTGTCGTCAGTTTCCAGAATGTCGTCTTTAGACTAGACTATTATAAGTAGAGAAACGTGCTATGACAACAAGACAACCCACTGGACACAGACGTCAGTTCAACTTCTAGTTCGGATTAACTTTTGGATTGAGTTTTCAACTAATGTGAATTCAACATGAAATCAACCAAAATGTTCACCATGTCATTGGATTTAGGCTGAAAGTTGGGTGGAAAAAATACGAAATGTCCTTACGTTGATGACTTTTTGCAAATCCAATTAGTTTTCCACATTGATTCAACATCATCGCATAGATTTTGGCGGTTGAAATGACATGGAAACAATGTTGATTCAACCAGTTTTTGTCCCAGTGGGAAGTGAATATATGATCATCACGTATGGATGAAACTTCCTGAATTTTGTGTGTTGCTTCAGGATTAGAGTGGTCAACAAATACACTGTTCTCCTACTGACAACTGTATGTTGTATCACCATGACAACATACACTGTTACAGCACTGACAACTGTCTGTTGTATCACCATGGCAACGTACACTTTTACAGCACTGACAACTGTATGTTGTATCACCATGGCAACATACACTGTTACAACACTGACAACTGTCTGTTGTATCACCATGGCAACATACACTGTTACAGCACTGACAACTGTCTGTTGTATCACCATGGCAACATACACTGTTACAGCACTGACAACTGTCTGTTGTATCACCATGGCAACATACACTGTTACAGCACTGACAACTGTCTGTTGTATCACTATGCTTTCATTATATGACCATGACTGAAGAGTCTCTCTCTATCCCAATTCCTCCTCCTCCTCTTCCTCTTTGAATTCGATTGGCTGTGACAGGCCTTACGGAACTGTCCGACAACCAGGTGTCCATGGACATGGAGAGAAGGAAGTCGCCCAGCTCAGGTAATGCCTCACTCACTCACACACTCACACCTGTGTGTCCCTGCACACACACACACACACACACACACACACACACACACACACACACACACACACACACACACACACACACACACACACACACACACACACACACACACACACACACACACACACACACACACACACACACACACACACACACACACATTCAAAATCATATTATCCCTAACATTAACCCTAACCCTAACTCTTAACCCTAACCCTAACTCTTAACCCTAACTCCTAACCCTAATTCTTACCCTAACCCTAAATGTAACCCCTAAACCTAAAATTGCCTTTTTCCTTGTGGGGACCAGTAACATCTACACACTTTTCCGAATGTTGCTTGTCCTCACAAGTATAGTAAAAAACACACAAACATCACACACACACACACACTCCCCACATCCCTTCACAGGGCTGTCATATCTGATCAGTGCTGAAGGTCCTGCTGGGATACAGGTCTGTTTCAGCAGTCATGTTACTGGGGTATGGACACTGTGCCTTTCACTGGGGTATGGACACTGTACCTGTCACTGGGGTATGGACACTGTACCTGTTACTGGGGTATGGACACTGTGCCTTTCACTGGGGTATGGACACTGTGCCTTTCACTGGGGTATGGACACTGTACCTGTTACTGGGGTATGGACACTGTACCTGTCACTGGGGTATGGACTCTGTACATGTTAATGGGGTATGGACACTGTACCTGTTACTGGGGTATGGACACTATACCTGTTACTGGGGTATGGACACTGTGCCTTTCACTGGGGTATGAACACTGTACCTGTTACTGGGGTATGGACACTGTGCCTTTCACTGGGGTATGGACACTGTACCTGTCACTGGGGTATGGACACTGTACCTGTTACTGGGGTATGGACACTGTGCCTTTCACTGGGGTATGGACACTGTACCTGTTACAGGGGTATGGACACTGTACCTGTCACTTGGGTATGGACACTGTGCCTTTCACTGGGGTATGGACACTGTACCTGTTACTGGGGTATGGACACTGTACCTGTTACTGGGGTATGGACACTGTACCTGTTACTGGGGTATGGACACTGTACCTGTTACTGGGGGTATGGACACTGTACCTGTTACTGGGGTATGGACACTGTACCTGTTACTGGGGTATGGACACTGTGCCTTTTACTGGGTTATGGACACTGTACCTGTGACTTTGGTATGGACACTGTACCTGTTACTGGGTAATGGACAATGTGCCTTTCACTGGGGTATGGACAATGTACCTGTTACTGGGGTATGGACACTGTACCTGTCACTGGGGTATGGACAATGTGCCTGTCAATGAGGTATGGACACCGTACCTGTCACTTGGGTATGGACACTGTGCCTTTCACTGGGGTATGGACACTGTACCTGTTACTGGGGTATGGACACTGTACTTGTCACTGGGGTATGGATACTGTACCTGTCACTGGGGTATGGACACTGTACCTGTTACTGGGGTATGGACACTGTGCCTTTCACTGGGGTATGGACACTGTGCCTTTCACTGGGGTATGGACTCTGTACCTGTTACTGGGGTATGGACACTGTACCTGTTACTGGGGTATGGACACTGTACCTGTCACTTGGGTATGGACACTGTACCTGTTACAGGGGTATGGACACTGTACCTGTTACTGGGGTATGGACACTGTGCCTTTCACTGGGGTATGGACACTGTGCCTTTCACTGGGGTATGGACACTGTACCTGTTACTGGGGTATGGACACTGTACCTGTTACTGGGGTATGGACACTGTGCCTTTTACTGGGTTATGGACACTGTACCTGTTACTTTGGTATGGACACTGTACCTGTTACTGGGTAATGGACAATGTGCCTTTCACTGGGGTATGGACAATGTACCTGTTACTGGGGTATGGACACTGTACCTGTTACTGGGGTATGGACAATGTGCCTTTCACTGGGGTATGGACACTTTACCTGTCACTGGGGTATGGACTCTGTACCTGTTACTGGGGTATGGACACTGTACCTGTTACTGGGGTATGGACACTATACCTGTTACTGGGGTATGGACACTGTGCCTTTCACTGGGGTATGAACACTGTACCTGTTACTGGGGTATGGACACTGTGCCTTTCACTGGGGTATGGACACTGTACCTGTCACTGGGGTATGGACACTGTACCTGTTACTGGGGTATGGACACTGTGCCTTTCACTGGGGTATGGACACTGTACCTGTTACAGGGGTATGGACACTGTACCTGTCACTTGGGTATGGACACTGTGCCTTTCACTGGGGTATGGACACTGTACCTGTTACTGGGGTATGGACACTGTACCTGTTACTGGGGTATGGACACTGTACCTGTTACTGGGGTATGGACACTGTACCTGTTACTGGGGTATGGACACTGTACCTGTTACTGGGGTATGGACACTGTACCTGTTACTGGGGTATGGACACTGTGCCTTTTACTGGGTTATGGACACTGTACCTGTGACTTTGGTATGGACACTGTACCTGTTACTGGGTAATGGACAATGTGCCTTTCACTGGGGTATGGACAATGTACCTGTTACTGGGGTATGGACACTGTACCTGTCACTGGGGTATGGACAATGTGCCTGTCACTGGGGTATGGACACCGTACCTGTCACTTGGGTATGGACACTGTGCCTTTCACTGGGGTATGGACACTGTACCTGTTACTGGGGTATGGACACTGTACTTGTCACTGGGGTATGGATACTGTACCTGTCACTGGGGTATGGACACTGTACCTGTTACTGGGGTATGGACACTGTGCCTTTCACTGGGGTATGGACACTGTGCCTTTCACTGGGGTATGGACTCTGTACCTGTTACTGGGGTATGGACACTGTACCTGTTACTGGGGTATGGACACTGTACCTGTCACTTGGGTATGGACACTGTGCCTTTCACTGGGGTATGGACACTGTACCTGTTACTGGGGTATGGACACTGTACCTGTTACTGGGGTATGGACACTGTACCTGTTACTGGGGTATGGACACTGTACCTGTCACTGGGGTATGGACACTGTACCTGTTACTGGGGTATGGACACTGTACCTGTTACTGGGGTATGGACACTGTGCCTTTTACTGGGTTATGGACACTGTACCTGTGACTTTGGTATGGACACTGTACCTGTTACTGGGTAATGGACAATGTGCCTTTCACTGGGGTATGGACAATGTACCTGTTACTGGGGTATGGACACTGTACCTGTCACTGGGGTATGGACAATGTGCCTGTCACTGGGGTATGGACACCGTACCTGTCACTTGGGTATGGACACTGTGCCTTTCACTGGGGTATGGACACTGTACCTGTTACTGGGGTATGGACACTGTACTTGTCACTGGGGTATGGATACTGTACCTGTCACTGGGGTATGGACACTGTACCTGTTACTGGGGTATGGACACTGTGCCTTTCACTGGGGTATGGACACTGTGCCTTTCACTGGGGTATGGACTCTGTACCTGTTACTGGGGTATGGACACTGTACCTGTTACTGGGGTATGGACACTGTACCTGTCACTTGGGTATGGACACTGTACCTGTTACAGGGGTATGGACACTGTACCTGTTACTGGGGTATGGACACTGTGCCTTTCACTGGGGTATGGACACTGTGCCTTTCACTGGGGTATGGACACTGTACCTGTTACTGGGGTATGGACACTGTACCTGTTACTGGGGTATGGACACTGTGCCTTTTACTGGGTTATGGACACTGTACCTGTTACTTTGGTATGGACACTGTACCTGTTACTGGGTAATGGACAATGTGCCTTTCACTGGGGTATGGACAATGTACCTGTTACTGGGGTATGGACACTGTACCTGTTACTGGGGTATGGACAATGTGCCTTTCACTGGGGTATGGACACTTTACCTGTTACTGGGGTATGGACACTGTACCTGTTACCGGGGTATGGACTCTGTACCTGTTACTGGGGTATGGACACTGTACCTGTCACTGGGGTATGGACACTGTACCTGTAACTGGGTTATGGACTCTGTACCTGTTACTGGGGTATGGACACTGTACCTGTCACTGGGGTATGGACACTGTACCTGTCACTAGGGTATGGACACTGTACCTGTTACTGGGGTATGGACACTGTACCTGTCACTGGGGTATGGACACTGTACCTGTCACTTGGGTATGGACACTGTGCCTGTTACTGGGGTATGGACACTGTGCCTTTCACTGGGGTATGGACACTGTACCTGTCACTGGGGTATCACTGTAACATGAAGTGAATGGCAACTGTTTTAAAATATTACCGTAGAAGGAGTCTTAAAATGTTAGCTCTATTTAGAAAACAGAAATACTGTATCATTAATGCGATTGTTGAGGAAAATTAGATACTGTGTGTGTTTGTATTGTTTTATAGCATCTTGGATGCATTTTGGTACCATAAGAGATGTGGACTTTATCAGAGGTGAATTTAGAGAGGGAAAGAGAGGGAGGGAGGGGGAGGGAGAGGGAGAGGGAGAGGGAGAGGGAGAGGGAGGGAGAGGGAGGGAGAGAGAGAGAGAGAGAGAGAGAGAGAGAGAGAGAGAGAGAGAGAGAGAGAGAGAGAGAGAGAGACGGACAGACGGACGGACAAAATAAAGCCCCTTGAATTGAAACCTGCTGTCCCTGTCCAGTTTCTCCCCAGTCCATAGGGTGTCCCTGTCCAGTTTCTCCCCAGTCTATAGGGTGTCCCTGTCCAGTTTCTCCCCAGTCTATAGGGTGTCCCTGTCCAGTTTCTCCCCAGTCTATAGGGTGTCCCTGTCCAGTTTCTCCCCAGTCCATGGGGTGTCCCTGTCCAGTTTCTCCCCAGTCTATAGGGTGTCCCTGTCCAGTTTCTCCCCAGTCTATAGGGTGTCCCTGTCCAGTTTCTCCCCAGTCTATAGGGTGTCCCTGTCCAGTTTCTCCCCAGTCTATAGGGTGTCCCTGTCCAGTTTCTCCCCAGTCTATAGGGTGTCCCTGTCCAGTTTCTCCCCAGTCTATAGGGTGTCCCTGTCCTGTTTCTCCCCAGTCTATAGGGTGTCCCTGTCCAGTTTCTCCCCAGTCTATAGGGTGTCCCTGCCCAGTTTCTCCCCAGTCTATAGGGTGTCCCTGTCCAGTTTCTCCCCAGTCTATAGGGTGTCCCTGTCCAGTTTCTCGCCAGTCTATAGGGTGTCCCTGTCCAGTTTCTCCCCAGTCCATAGGGTGTCCCTGTCCAGTTTCTCCCCAGTCTATAGGGTGTCCCTGTCCAGTTTCTCCCCAGTCTATAGGGTGTCCCTGTCCAGTTTCTCGCCAGTCTATAGGGTGTCCCTGTCCAGTTTCTCCCCAGTCCATAGGGTGTCCCTGTCCAGTTTCTCCTCAGTCTATAGGGTGTCCCTGTCCAGTTTCTCCCCAGTCTATAGGGTGTCCCTGTCCAGTTTCTCCCCAGTCTATAGGGTGTCTCTTTCTAGTTTCTCCCCAGTCTATAGGGTGTCCCTGTCCAGTTTCTCCCCAGTCTATAGGGTGTCCCTGTCCAGTTTCTCGCCAGTCTATAGGGTGTCCCTGTCCAGTTTCTCCCCAGTCCATAGGGTGTCCCTGTCTAGTTTCTCCCCAGTCCATAGGGTGTCCCTGTCCAGTTTCTCCCCAGTCTATAGGGTGTCCCTGTCCAGTTTCTCCCCAGTCTATAGGGTGTCCCTGTCCAGTTTCTCCCCAGTCTATAGGGTGTCCCTGTCCTGTTTCTCCCCAATCTATAGGGTGTCCCTGTCCAGTTTCTCCCCAGTCTATAGGGTGTCCCTGTCCAGTTTCTCCCCAGTCTATAGGGTGTCCCTGTCCAGTTTCTCCCCAGTCTATAGGGTGTCCCTGTCCAGTTTCTCCCCAGTCTATAGGGTGTCCCTGTCCAGTTTCTCCCCAGTCTATAGGGTGTCCCTGTCCAGTTTCTCCCCAGTCCATAGGGTGTCCCTGTCCAGTTTCTCCCCAGTCCATAGGGTGTCCCTGTCCAGTTTCTCCCCAGTCTATAGGATGTCCCTGTCCAGTTTCTCCCCAGTCTATAGGGTGTCCCTGTCCAGTTTCTCCCCAGTCCATAGGGTGTCCCTGTCCAGTTTCTCCCCAGTCTATAGGGTGTCCCTTTCCAGTTTCTCCCCAGTCTATAGGGTGTCCCTGTCCAGTTTCTCCCCAGTCCATAGGGTGTCCCTGTCCAGTTTCTCCCCAGTCTATAGGGTGTCCCTGTCCAGTTTCTCCTCAGTCTATAGGGTGTCCCTGTCCAGTTTCTCCCCAGTCTATAGGGTGTCCCTGTCCAGTTTCTCCCCAGTATATATGGTGTCCCTGTCCAGTTTCTCCCCAGTCCATAGGGTGTCCCTGTCCTGTTTCTCCCCAGTCTATAGGGTGTCCCTGTCCAGTTTCTCCCCAGTCCATAGGGTGTCCCTGTCCAGTTTCTCCCCAGTCTATAGGGTGTCCCTGTCCAGTTTCTCCCCAGTCTATAGGGTGTCCCTGTCCAGTTTCTCCCCAGTCTATAGGGTGTCCCTGTCCAGTTTCTCCCCAGTCTATAGGGTGTCCCTGTCCAGTTTCTCCCCAGTCTATAGGGTGTCCCTGTCCAGTTTCTCCCCAGTCTATAGGGTGTCCCTGTCCAGTTTCTCCCCAGTCCATAGGGTGTCCCTGTCCAGTTTCTCCCCAGTCTATAGGGTGTCCCTGTCCAGTTTCTCCCCAGTCTATAGGGTGTCCCTGTCCAGTTTCTCCCCAGTCTATAGGGTGTCCCTGTCCAGTTTCTCCTCAGTCTATAGGGTGTCCCTGTCCAGTTTCTCCTCAGTCTATAGGGTGTCCCTGTCCAGTTTCTCCCCAGTCTATAGGGTGTCCCTGTCCAGTTTCTCCCCAGTCTATAGGGTGTCCCTGTCCAGTTTCTCCCCAGTCCATAGGGTGTCCCTGTCCTGTTTCTCCCCAGTCTATAGGGTGTCCCTGTCCAGTTTCTCCCCAGTCTATAGGGTGTCCCTGTCCAGTTTCTCCCCAGTCTATAGGGTGTCCCTGTCCAGTTTCTCCCCAGGCTATAGACCTGCTGTCCCACTCTGCCTGACCAAGCCATTTATCTACATGTCTCCCGAGGATAAAATAAACACTTCGGACCAAAGTTCATTCTCTCTACATTTTAGTTATTTAGCAGACGCTCTTATCCAGAGTGACTTACAGGAGCAATTAGGGTTAAGTGCCTCGCTTAAGGGCACATCGAGAGATTTTTCAGCTAGTCAGCTCGGGGATTAGAACCAGCAACCTTTCGGTTCCTGGCCCAACGTTCTTACCCACTAAGCTACCTGCCGCCCTCTAAAGTGCCAGTGTTGATGGTATGTAATTAGAATGAATACCAATGTGCATAGTTATGTGGAATAGGTCAGGGTTGTCCTATCTGTTATCTGATCCCATCCCTTCTATTGATTGCAAGAGATGATTAGAGAGAGAGAGAGAGAGAGAGAGAACCCAGAGAGAGAGAGAGAGAGAGAGAGAGAGAGAGAACCCAGAGAGAGAGAGAGAGAGAGAGAGAGAGAGAGAGAGAGAACCCAGAGAGAGAGAGAGAGAGAGAGAGAGAGAGAGGGAGAGAGGGAGAGAGAGAGAGATAGAGAGAGAAAGAGAGAGAACCCAGAGAGAGAGTATTTATGACATAGCTCCACTGTGATACTACAAGGGGACAGTCAAAAGGAATGAGTGTGTAAAGAATGCCACAGGTATGGATGGAGAAAACGGGGTGGAATGTGAAAGGTATATCAGAAGTTGTATGGAAGAGATGGAGAGATGAAAGGCAGAACCACCATCCCGAGAAAGAGGGCTCATGGTCTGTCTGTCTGTCTCCGTCGTTATCTCCCAAACAGCTCTGAGGCCACATTAGTGGCCTGACCTTGGCTGGCTCTGGCTGCCTCCCCTGCCCAGTCAATCCAGTGCTGCTGTGACCCAGTGCTGGACAAACCCCAGACCCTGTTAACCATCCACCATCAACTCTCTCCCCTCTCTGCCATGTCAATAAAGAGGTCTCCTCCCTACTCTGTTCCTCCCTTCCTTGTCTTATTATGTTGTCTGTTCACGTAATTAGTGTCTCTTTGTGTTGGGTTTCTGCTCTCCTGGCTGCTTTGGCGGCTGCTGTGGGTGATGGTAGTATAGTTGTGTAGTCTGGGGTGAGTCACGAGTCGTGAGGTTAGGCTAACAAGCTGAAATGCCAGAGAGTGGCTCTGAGCCAGCAGGATAAATTTAGAGAGCAAGGCTCCAGGAGAAGAGAAGAGAGGAGATGTGCTGGAGCTGTCACAGAGCTCCCAAAGCTGAAGCCACCTACCTGGCCTAGATGTGTTTCCTATTACCTCCTGTAATGACAGAGCAGCTGGGATTCAAATTTACACCAAACCTACACACCAAGTTTGAAAACTAATCTACTTGCCGTGTTATTTCACGAGGAGTTTGAGAGAATGTGAGATTGTGAGAGTTTGGAAAGGTGAGAGAGCAGCAGCACAGTAAGCAAATACATTAAGTTAATTACCAACATCTGGTATCGATACCTTTAAGAACACTCTGTTTGAAGGTGGTGCTGGTTGGTTTTGACCTGAGTGTTGACTGGACTACCTGCTGTGGGGAAAGTATAAATACTAACAACAGATGATACCGTACCTGCATCATCAATAACACCATTTCATTTAGTTGTAAGGATTTGTGGTGGTGAGTCATGTTAGTAGGTGTAGTAGTAGTCTTATTTGTTTTGCATGGTAGTCTTACCTTGACCTTATCTTCAGAAACAACTGTCATCAATGTTCCTGCTCATCTCTTCTCATCTCTGCTCATCTCTGTTCATCTCTGCTCATCTCTGCTCATCTCTGTTCACCTCTGCTCATCTCTGTTCATCTCTGCTCATCTCTGCTCATCTCGGTTATTCTCTTCTCATCTCTGCTCATCTCTGTTCATGTCTGTTCATCTCTGCTCATCTCTGCTCATCTCTGTTCATCTCTGCTCATCTCTGCTCATCTCTGTTCATCTCTGCTCATCTCTGCTCATCTCTGCTCATCTCGGTTCATCTCTGCTCATCTCTGCTCATCTCTGCTCATCTCGGTTCATCTCTGCTCATCTCTGTTCATGTCTGATCATCTCTGCTCATCTCTGTTCATCTCTTCTCTGTTCATCTCTGCTCATCTCTGCTCATGTCTGTTCATCTCTGCTCATCTCTGTTCATCTCAACTCATTTCTACTGTTCTTTGCTCTTCTCTTCACATATCTGCTCATCTCTGCTCATCTCTGCCCATCTCTGCTCATCTCTACTCATCTCTGTCTCAACTCTACTCATCTCTGCTCATCTTTGCTCATCTCTGTTCATTTCTGCTTGTGTCTGCTCATCTCTGATCATCTATGTTCATCTCTGCACATCTCTGCTCATCTCTGTCTCATCTATTCTCATCTACGCTCATCTCTGCTCATCTATGCTCTTCTCTTCTCATCTCTGTTCATCACTGCTCATCTCTGTTAATCTCTGTTAATCTCTGCTAATTTCTGTCTCATCTCTGTACATCTCTGCTCATCTCTGCTCATCTCTGTTCTTCTCTGCTCATCTCTGTTCATCTTTGCTAATTTCTGCTAATCTCTGTTCATCTATGCTCATCTCTGTTAATCTCTGGTGATCTCTGCTCATCTCTGGTCATCTCTGCTCATCTCTATTCATATCTGCTCATCTCTGCTCATCTCTGCTCATCTCTGCTCATCTCTATTCATCTCTGCTCATATATGTTAATCTCTACTAATATTTGTTCATCTCTGCTCATCTCTGTTCATCTCTGCTCATCTCTATTCATCTCTGTTAATCTCTATTCATCTCTGCTCATCTCTGCCCTTCTCTGCTCATCTCTGCTCATCTCTGCTCAGCTCTGTATATATCTGCTCATCTCTGCTCTTCTTTGCTCTTCTCTTCTCATCTCGGCTCATCTCTGCTCATCTCTGTTCTTCTCTGCTAATCGCTGTTCATCTCTGTTCATCTCTGTTCATCTCTGCTATTTTCTGCTAATCTCTGTTCATCTATGCTCATCTCTGTTCATCTGTGGTGATCTCTGGTGATATCTTCTAATCTATGTTAATCTCTATTCATCTCTGCTCATCTCTGTTAATCTCTTCTCATCTCTGCTCATCTCTGCTCATCTCTGCTCATCTCTGCTCATCTCTGCTAATCTCTGTTCATCTATGCTAATCTCTGCTCATCTCTGCTAATCTCTGTTCATCTCTGCTCATCTCTGTTCATCTATGTTCCTCTCTGCCCATCTCTGCTCATCTCTACTCATCTCTGTCTCAACTCTGCTCATCTCTGCTCATGTCTGTTCATCTCTGCTCATCTCTGTTCATCTCAACTCATTTCTACTGTTCTTTGCTCTTCTCTTCACATATCTGCTCATCTCTGCTCATCTCTGCCCATCTCTGCTCATCTCTACTCATCTCTGTCTCAACTCTACTCATCTCTGCTCATCTTTGCTCATCTCTGTTCTTTTCTGCTTGTGTCTGCTCATCTCTGATCATCTATGTTCATCTCTGCACATCTCTGCTCATCTCTGTCTCATCTATTCTCATCTACGCTCATCTCTGCTCATCTATGCTCTTCTCTTCTCATCTCTGTTCATCACTGCTCATCTCTGTTAATCTCTGTTAATCTCTGCTAATTTCTGTCTCATCTCTGTACATCTCTGCTCATCTCTGCTCATCTCTGTTCTTCTCTGCTCATCTCTGTTCATCTTTGCTAATTTCTGCTAATCTCTGTTCATCTATGCTCATCTCTGTTAATCTCTGGTGATCTCTGCTCATCTCTGGTCATCTCTGCTCATCTCTATTCATATCTGCTCATCTCTGCTCATCTCTGCTCATCTCTGCTCATCTCTATTCATCTCTGCTCATATATGTTAATCTCTACTAATCTTTGTTCATCTCTGCTCATCTCTGTTCATCTCTGCTCATCTCTATTCATCTCTGTTAATCTCTATTCATCTCTGCTCATCTCTGCCCTTCTCTGCTCATCTCTGCTCATCTCTGCTCAGCTCTGTATATATCTGCTCATCTCTGCTCTTCTTTGCTCTTCTCTTCTCATCTCGGCTCATCTCTGCTCATCTCTGTTCTTCTCTGCTAATCGCTGTTCATCTCTGTTCATCTCTGTTCATCTCTGCTATTTTCTGCTAATCTCTGTTCATCTATGCTCATCTCTGTTCATCTGTGGTGATCTCTGGTGATATCTTCTAATCTATGTTAATCTCTATTCATCTCTGCTCATCTCTGTTAATCTCTTCTCATCTCTGCTCATCTCTGCTCATCTCTGCTCATCTCTGCTCATCTCTGCTAATCTCTGTTCATCTATGCTAATCTCTGCTCATCTCTGCTAATCTCTGTTCATCTCTGCTCATCTCTGTTCATCTATGTTCCTCTCTGCCCATCTCTGCTCATCTCTACTCATCTCTGTCTCAACTCTGCTCATCTCTGCTCATCTCCGGTTCATCTCTGCTAATTTCTCATCATCTCTGTCTCATCTCTGCTCATCTCTGCTCATCTCTGCTCATCTCTGTTAATCTCTGCTTGTGTCTGCTAATCTCTCCTCATCTCTGTCTCATCTCTGTCTCATCTCTGCTCATCTCTGCTCATCTCTGTCTCATCTCTACTCATATCTGCTCATCTCTGCTCATCTCTGTTAATCTCAGCTTGAGTCTGCTCATCTATGCTCATCTCTGCTCATATATGCTCTTCTCTGTTCATCTCTGCTCATCTCTGTTCATCACTGCTCATCTCTGTTCATCCCTGTTCATCTCTGCTAATTTTTGTCTCATCTCTGTACATCTCTGCTCATCTCTGTTCATCTCTGTTCATCTCTGCTAATTACTGCTCATCTCTGTTCATCTGTGGTGATCTCTGGTGATATCTGCTAATCTATGTTAATCTCTATTCATCTCTGCTCATCTCTGTTAATCTCTTCTCATCTCTGCTCATCTCTGCTCATCTCTGCTCATCTCTGCTCATCTCTGCTCATCTCTGCTAATCTCTGTTCATCTATGCTCATCTCTGCTCATCTCTGCTAATCTCTGTTCATCTCTGCTAATTTCTCATCATCTCTGTCTCATCTCTGCTCATCACTGCTCATCTCTGCTCATCTCTGTTAATCTCTGCTTGTGTCTGCTAATCTCTGCTAATCTCTCCTCATCTCTGTCTCATCTCTGCTCATCTCTGCTCATCTCTGTCTCATCTCTACTCATCTCTGCTCATCTCTGCTCATCTCTGTTAATCTCAGCTTGAGTCTGCTCATCTATGCTCATCTCTGCTCATCTATGCTCTTCTCTGTTCATCTCTGCTCATCTCTGTTCATCCCTGTTCATCTCTGCTAATTTTTGTCTCATCTCTGTACATCTCTGCTCATCTCTGTTCATCTCTGTTCATCTCTGCTAATTTCTGCTAATCTCTGTTCATCTATGCTCATCTCTGTTCATCTATGCTCATCTCTGTTAATCTCTGGTGATCTCTGCTCATCTCTGGTCATCTCTGCTCATCTCTGATCATCTCTGCTCATCTCTGCTCATCTCTGTTAATCTCTGCTCATCTCTGATCATCTCTAATCATCTCTGCTCTTCTCTGTTCATCTCTTCTAATCTCTGTTAATCTCTGTTCATCTCTGCTCATCTCTGCTCATCTCTGTTCATCTCTATTAATCTCTGCTCATATATGTTCATCTCTGCTCATCTTTTTTCATCTCTGCTCATCTCTGCTCATCTCTGCTCATATCTGTTCATCTCTGCTCATCTCTGTTCATCTCTGTTCATCTCTGATCATCTCTGTTCATCTCTGTTCATCTCTGCTCATCTCTGTTAATCTCTGCTCATCTCTCTTCATCTCTGCTCATCTCTGCTCTTCTCTGCTAATCTCTGCTTATCCATTTTCATCTCTGCTTATCTCTGCTCATCTCTGCTCATCTCTCTTAATCTCTGCTCATCTCTGTTCATTTCTGTTCATCTCTGCCCATCTCTGCTCATCTCTACTCATCTCTGGCTCATCTCTACTAATATCTCCTCATCTCTGTCTCATCTCTGCTTATCTCTGCTCATCTCTGTCTCATCCCTACTCATCTCTGCTCATCTCTGCTCAGCTCTGTTAATCTCTGCTCATGTCTGCTCATTTCAGATCATCTCTGTTCGTCTCTGCTCATCTCTGCTCATCTCTACTCATCTCTGTCTCAACTCTGCTCATCTCTGCTCATCTCTGCTCATCTCTGTCTCATCTCTGTCTCATCTCTGTTCATCTCAGTCTCATTTCTGCTCATCTCTGCTCATCTCTGTCTCATCTCTGTTCATCTCCGTCTCATCTCTGCTCATCTCTGTCTCAATTCACCCATTGTGTTTGTTTTCTCCCTCCTGATAAGTGTGTTCTGTTGGATCTCTTCCAGTTCCCTTCCCAAGCACCCTTCACTATGTACCTCGTTCCATACCTGAGGGCCAACCACTGCAGTCCAGTTTTTTACTGACTGGGCAATGGTAAGAGGAGGGACCAGGGCCCAGGGAAACCTGTCCCTCTCACATCCCCACCGCTGGGCCAAGGGGAAGTGTTGGGGGGTAGGTAGGGGGAGAATTGTTTGGGGAGGAGGGTTGGTTGGGTTTGGTTGTAGGGTGTTGCATGCTAGCATATGGAGTGTGTTCCTAGGCTTGTCTGTCCTGACTTTGACATTGTGATCCATGCATCTGCGAGCAGAAAACTGTAACTTATAGGCATTGTTGCATTGTCTCTGCCCCAGCTGTAGGGGGCGATGTGTGTTTTGTGCTGGGTCTGGTCTTATGGCGTTGCATCCATCATCAGCCGTGCTACTGAGGTAGGCAGGGGAGGAAAGAGGGAGGAGTCAGTCAAGGTCGGACGCTCCTCCATAACTCTTCAGCACCTCTGCGATCCATCCATGTTGTTGTTGTTGTTGTTGTTGTTGTTGTCGTTGTTGTTGTCATGTTCTTCTTAGGAAGGCCATACACCTCAGATGATGGTGTTGGTTGTTCCTGCATCGCTGAATCTCATTCGTCTGTAACACTGACTTTGTCTGTTTTTCACCCACAAAGCCATCTTTAAACAAGATGACAACGTCTAATACTCACCGTCCACTCTGTGATGTGTCTAACTGCATGGACTCCATGACGCTGCAGTAACTAAGGCTTCAGCTGGCTGTGAGAATATATTAGGTGGAACAACACTATCACTCGCTTTACTCCCTTTATATATACCATAACATGGAATTTAGAAGCAATCAGGGCATTTTAGCAAGCCAATATACATTTCAATTTTTCCTTAACTGAGAAATACAAACGGACATTTCATTGGGCAACAGGTTAATGTGTAACATAATTATGTCTCCAAATATATAAATACTGCCATTTGTTACACGTCATTGTTAGCACAGTGCCACTTTTTGAGCTGTTTAATGGCTTGGATAATTCCACCTGTAAATAACAGTGCTATGGGAGAGAAAGCTGTCATTCCATCATTGTATTCCTCTGTTGCTACACAGTTATGCAGCTACGCATCATGGCTGCAACATCTGGTCGCTGTTAGTGCTTTCACACACACACACACACACACACACACACACACACACACACACACACCCACACCCACACACACACACACACACACACACACACACACACACACACACACACACACACACACACACAGTTTTGTATTGCTATACTTGTGAGGAGCAAAGAACTGATTCCCATCCAAAATCCTATTTTCCCTAACCCCTAACACTTCATCTAACACTAACCCTAACCTTAACCCTTAACCTATCCATAACCCTAACCTTAACTTTAAGCTTAACCTTAACCCTTAACCCTAAAACTATACCTAACCCTAACCTTAATTCTAACCCTGACACTAAATGTAACCCTAAACGTAACCTGATTTCGATTTCTGTTTTCCCGATAGGGCAATTTACAATTAAACAACGGCAATTAGTTTTCTACTTCAGCAATACAACTTTGCTCCTATTTAAAGACAATGAAAGATGAAGGAATTCAATTTGAGACTTTTGGCCCCCTGAAATACAGCATAATCTGTGGCCCGTAAGCATCTGTTATATTTCAAAGATAAAATGTTCTGGATTCCACTTGTAGATGATGCCATGAGAAAACTGCACTTTCCAATATCTGCTAGCTTACCCCAACACACATGGTGCCATGAAACCGCTGATCTGCTAGCTTACCCCAACACACATGGTGCCATGAAACCGCTGATCTGCTAGCTTACCCCAACACACATGGTGCCATGAAACCGCTGATCTGCTAGCTTACCCCAACACACATGGTGCCATCAAACCGCTGATCTGCTAGCTTGCCCCAACACACATGGTGCCATGAAACCGCTGATCTGCTAGCTTACCCCAACACACATGGTGCCATGAAACAACTGATCTGCTAGCTTACCCCAACACACATGGTGCCATGAAACCGCTGATCTGCTAGCTTACCCCAACACACGGTGCCATGAAATAACTGATCTGCTAGCTTACACCAACATTACTTTACAGATATTGGTTTGATAATAATGAGTGGTTTCCTGATGTTGTCATCCTTACAACATCCAGTATCATTATCCAACCAACCTAATCCAGTGTCCTCATAGTATGTCCTTTGAATCGAAAAAAATGAATGGCCATCTCTCTCAACATGTACCTTTGCAGTTCTGTATCTACTGCAAAATGCTTGCAAAATGTTGAACTGTTTGGTTTCTTTGCAATCTGTTTGATTGTGTTTATTTGTGTTGCTCATGGTGAGTTCCCCGTTTATTTATGCTTCTTGTTTATGCCCTCCAGGCCTTATAGCGAACCCTGACATTTACATTTTAGTAATTTAGCAGACGCTCTTATCCAGAGTGACTTGCAGTTAGTGAATTCATCTTAAAGTAGCTAGGTGGGACAACCACATATCACAGTCATAATAAGTACATTTGTCCTTAGTAAAGTAGCTATCAGCAAAGTCAGTGGGGCGGGGAGTCAAGTGTGAGTGTTAGCATAGAGAAATAAATTAAACAAACAAATAGCAAATACATGTACCAAACTCATTTGCTTTTGAGTGGCCCGACAATGGGAAGGAGACTTGCCCCAAAACCGGTTTCACCGTCCCTGTGTCTCCACTCTCTAACTGGGAGCACTGGCCTTGGAATACCGTGTAGCATGCTGGGAATGGCCTCTGCATCTGCCTGCCATGTGCAACGACTGCAGACTTTTGCACGTTTCGGATTATATTGATTAGAATTGTCCCTGTTTTTTTCTGGTTTGTTTGATCTTTTCTTTCTGTATCGTTCTGCTTTTACTTTTCCTTCCATTTCGGTTTTGTTTTGGTTTGAAAAGATTAACGGCTCCTTTCTTTCCCATGTCTTTTGTTTCAGTAAAGGGACCCGGCAGAAAGTTAAGTCTGCCAACTGATCTTAAGACTGATCTTGGTACGGTAGGCGAAAAGCCAGCAGTTTTACGCTCTTTTCATTTGATTAATTTACTTCCTCTTTTGTCCTGTTATTCGCAGATATAAATATACATTTGTTTAATTTGTGTTTTTTTTATGTCAAATAGTTCATTCTTCATGCAATCAGTGAATCTGAACGCTCACTTCTTCCACTCGACCAGCTCATCATGAGACTGTTGGCCTCTTCTTCTTTGACATTCCGTGTTTTGTTTTACCCGTCGTAAGCATTTTGTTTATCGTACATTTTGCAAGTGTTTTCAAAGGTGGTTTTAACCTCATGCCCATATCTAGTTGGGAGATGCATTTCTAAACGTACTCTCGCTCTATCGCGATTGGAACATTCTCTATCTATACTGAACAAAAATATAATCGCAACATGCAACAATTTCTAATATTTTACTGAGTACAGTTCATATAAGGAAATCAGTCAATTTAAATAAATTCATTTGGCCCTAATCTATGGATTTCACATGAATGGGCAGGGGCGCAGCCATGGGTGGGCCTGGGTGGGCATAAGCCCACCAACTTGGGAGCCAGATCCACCCACTGGGGAGCCAGGCCCAGCCAATAAGAATGAGTTTTTCCCTTATTATAGACATAAATACTCAGCTGTCCGGGTTGCTGGTCTCAGACGATCCTGCAGGTGAAGAAGCCGGATGTGGAGGTCCTGGGCTGGTGTGGTTACACGTTGAGAGGCCGGTTGGACATACTGCCAAATTCTCTAAAACGACGTTGGAGGTAGTTTATGGTAGAGAAATTAAAATTCAATTATCTGGCAACAGCTCTGGTGGACATTCCTGCAGTCAGCATGCCAGTTGCAAGTTCCCTCAAAACTTGAGAAATCTGTGGCATTGTGTTGTGTGACAAGGTGCACCTGTGTAATGATCATGCTGTTTAATCAGCTTCTTAATATGCCACACCTGTCATGTGGATGGATTATCTTGGCACAGGAGAAATGCTCACTAAAAGGGATGTGAACAAATTTGTGCACAACTTTTTAGAGAAGTAAGCTCTTTGTCCGTATGGAACATTTCTGGGATATTTTATTTCTGCTTGTGAAACATGGGACCAACACTTTACATTTACGTCATTTAGCAGACACTCTTATCCAGAGCGACTTACATTAGTATTTTTTTTTCATACCCCCTGTGGGAATCGAACCCACAACCCTGGCGTTGCAAACACCATGCTCTATCAACTGAGCTACATCCCTGCCGGCCATTCCCTCCCCTACCCTGGACGACGCTGGGCCAATTGCACGCCGCCCCATGGGTCTCCCGGTCACGGCCAGCTACGACAGAGCCTGGATTCGATCCAGGATCTCTAGTGGAACAGCTAGCACTGCGATGCAGTGCCTTAGACCACTGCGCCACTCAGGAGACTTGTGTTTAAATTTGTTTCGGTATACAGTATATTCAGCCTAACTCCATCATCATTGTATCATTTTCTATCTCCAAACAGAACTTACTCCATTGTGACTGAACCATTCTGCATTTCCTCTATATTCTAGAGTCAGCTCCCATTGTCAGTACATCTCTTTACATCCTACACCTCCTGCAGTCACAGTTCTCTCTTCTGCTTCTGCTCTGTCCTGCAGTCACAGTTCTCTCTCTCAAACTTCTGCTCTGTCCTACAGTCAAAGTTCTCTCTTCTGCTTCTGCTCTGTCCTACAGTCACAGTTATCGCTCTCTCTTCTGCTTCTGCTCTGTCCTACAGTCACAGTTCTCTCTCTCTCTTCTGCTTCTGCTCTGTCCTACAGTCACAGTTTTCGCTCTCTCTTCTGCTTCTGCTCTGTCCTACAGTCACAGTTATCTCTCTCTCTTCTGCTTCTGCTCTGTCCTACAGTCACAGTTATCTCTCTCTCTCTCTTCTGCTTCTGCTCTGTCCTACAGTCACAGTTATCTCTCTCTCTTCTGCTTCTGCTCTGTCCTACAGTCACAGTTCTCTCTCTCTCTTCTGCTTCTGCTCTGTCCTACAGTCACAGTTATCGCTCTCTCTTCTGCTTCTGCTCTGTCCTGCAGTCAAATTCTCTCTCTCTCTCTTCTGCTTCTGCTCTGTCCTACAGTCACAGTTATCGCTCTCTCTTCTGCTTCTGCTCTGTCCTGCAGTCAAATTCTCTCTCTCTCTCTTCTGCTTCTGCTCTGTCCTACAGTCACAGTTATCGCTCTCTCTTCTGCTTCTGCTCTGTCCTACAGTCACAGTTATCTCTCTCTCTTCTGCTTCTGCTCTGTCCTACAGTCACAGTTATCTCTCTCTCTCTCTTCTGCTTCTGCTCTGTCCTACAGTCACAGTTATCTCTCTCTCTTCTGCTTCTGCTCTGTCCTACAGTCACAGTTCTCTCTCTCTCTTCTGCTTCTGCTCTGTCCTACAGTCACAGTTATCGCTCTCTCTTCTGCTTCTGCTCTGTCCTGCAGTCAAATTCTCTCTCTCTCTCTTCTGCTTCTGCTCTGTCCTGCAGTCAGACAGTTTTGAAATGGATTTAGGGTTTATTGGAATTTATAGAGGAGTGAGACAGAGTTAAATTAAGTAGCTATTAAGACGGAATACGATGATAGTGGCAAAAACCTACCTCATAAAAAATCTACCTCATAAAACATCTACCTCATAAAACATCTACAGTGGGGAAAAAAAGTATTTAGTCAGCCACCAATTGTGCAAGTTCTCCCACTTAAAAAGATGAGAGAGGCCTGTAATTTTCATCATAGGTACACGTCAACTATGACAGACAAAATTAGAAAAAAAAATCCAGAAAATCACATTGTAGGATTTTTAATGAATTTATTTGCAAATGATGGTGGAAAATAAGTATTTGGTTAATAACAAAAAGTTTCTCAATACTTTGTCATATACCCTTTGTTGGCAATGACACAGGTCAAACGTTTTCTGTAAGTCTTCACAAGGTTTTCACACACTGTTGCTGGTATTTTGGCCCATTCCTCCATGCAGATCTCCTCTAGAGCAGTGATGTTTTGGGGCTGTCGCTGGGCAACACGGACTTTCAACTCCCTCCAAAGATTTTCTATGGGGTTGAGATCTGGAGACTGGCTAGGCCACTCCAGGACCTTGAAATGCTTCTTACGAAGCCACTCCTTCGTTGCCCGGGCGGTATGTTTGGGATCATTGTCATGCTGAAAGACCCAGCCACGTTTCATCTTCAATGCCCTTGCTGATGGAAGGAGGTTTTCACTCATAATCTCACAGTACATGGCCCCATTCATTCTTTCCTTTACACGGATCAGTCGTCCTGGTCCCTTTGCAGAAAAACAGCCCCAAAGCATGATGTTTCCACCCCCATGCTTCACAGTAGGTATGGTGTTCTTTGGATGCAACTCATCATTCTTTGTCCTCCAAACACGACAAGTTGAGTTTTTACCAAAAATTATATTTTGGTTTCATCTAACCATATAACATTCTCCCAATCCTCTTCTGGATCATCCAAATGCACTCTAGCGAACTTCAGACGGGCCTGGGTATGTACTGGCTTAAGCAGGGGGACACGTCTTGCACTGCAGGATTTGAGTCCCTGGCGGCGTAGTGTGTTACTGATGGTAGGCTTTGTTACTTTGGTCCCAGCTCTCTGCAGGTCATTCACTAGGTCCCCCCGTGTGGTTCTGGGATTTTTGCTCACCGTTCTTGTGATCATTTTGACCCCACGGGGTGAGATCTTGCGTGGAGCCCCAGATCGAGGGAGATTATCAGTGGTCTTGTATGTCTTCCATTTCCTAATAATTGCTCCCACAGTTGATTTCTTCAAACCAATCTGCTTACCTATTGCAGATTCAGTCTTCCCAGCCTGGTGCAGGTCTACAATTTTGTTTCTGGTGTCCTTTGACAGCTCTTTGGTCTTGGCCATAGTGGAGTTTGGAGTGTGACTGTTTGAGGTTGTGGACAGGTGTATTTTATACTGATAACAAGTTCAAACAGGTGCCATTAATACAGGTAACGAGTGGAGGACAGAGGAGCCTCTTAAAGAAGAAGTTACAGGTCTGTGAGAGCCAGAAATCTTGCTTGTTTGTAGGTGACCAAATACTTATTTTCCACCATAATTTGCAAATCAATTCATTAAAAATCCTACAATGTGATTTTCTGGATTTTTCTTTCTCAATTTGTCTGTCATAGTTGACGTGTACATATGATGAAAATTACAGGCCTCTCTCATCTTTTTAAGTGGGAGAACTTGCACAATTGGTGGCTGACTAAATACTTTTTTTCCCCACTGTACCTAAAAAAAAAATCTACCTACCTCTTATATTTTTATTTGTCCTCAACCTTGACAGCTAATCAAAATAGTCAAGCTGATATCCAAGCAGTATTCCAATCAGTGAAAATTCAATTGTACATTAATGCAGTGGGAATATATCTTAAAGCAACTGTGATCACAGCCCTGTTTAGAATATTATCATAGTAATGTATGTAGTTAGTTGTAGTTAGTTGTAGTTAGTTGTAGTTCATTGTAGTTAGTTGTAGTTAGTTATAGTTCGTTGTAGTTCGTTGTATTTAGTTGTAGTTAGTTGTAGTTAGTTGTAGTTAGATATCTGAGCAGTGTGTATGAGTGTGGGTGTACAGTGCCATTTTTCCTGATGTGGACCAGTTTCCTTAAGACTGTGCCAGGGCAAACCTCTGATTTGTCGATCCAACCATGACGATAAGGGCCAGACACCCAATGGACAGTCATTTTAGTTATACCAAGGAGCTATTTAGTTAGTTATTTTCATCAATATTCCTTTTGATATTTCTTTATTTTCTTGACACAGATGAATGAAAGCTTCTCATTCTATTTTGACTCGTTCTCTCTCTCTAGAGTCTAAGGGGGCGGGGGGTCCTACTAAGCTAACATATGGAATTGTTTTAACCCTCCCGTTGTCCTAGGGTCAAAATGACCCGCCACTGTGTTGAACCAACTTTATTTAATTTTTATATTTTTGGGATCATTTGTGAGAAGGAGGCAGTGAGACTTTAAAGAAAGTATCACTGCCTCCTTCTCACAAATGATCCAAAAAATATAACAATTAAATGAAGTTGGTTCAACACAGTGCCGGGTCATTTTGACCCTAGGACAACGGGAGGGTTAAGATGGTTATACCAAGGATCATTTAGCTATTTGATTTAGAGTTTTAGGACCCCTTAACGTATAAAACAAATATATTGATTTTTTTTTTTTTTTTTTTGGGGGAACACTGAATTTAGCCTTAATGCTATTAGCTCATAGAAACGCAATGAATAATGGCTTAATACATGGATTAACACATAAAGTCCCAAAAAATATCAAAAATACGTTTGTTCTGAAGTTTCTGTCCTATATCTGAGATATATAAAAAAGATCAGAAAACTATTTTTTATGTATTATTCGGATGTATTTAACCCTTTATTTTAGGCAATAAACTATATCCCTATACTTTATATTGTAAAGTCGTGGTCAAAAGTTTTGAAAATGACACAAGTATTGGTCTTCACAAAGTTTGCTGCTTCAGTGTTTTTAGATATTTTTGTCAGGTGTTAGTATGGTATACTGAAGTATAATTACAAGCATTCCATAAGTGTCAAAGGCTTTTAGTGACAATTACATTAAGTTTATGCAAAGAGTCAATATTTGCAGTGTTTACCCTTCTTTTTCAAGACCTCTGAAATCCACCCTGGCATGCTGTCAATTAACTTCTGGGCCACATCCTGACTGATGGCAGCCCATTCTTGCGTAATCAATGCTTGGAGTTTGTCAGAATTTGTGGGGTTTTGTTTGTCCACCCGCCTCTTGAGGATTGACCACAAATTCTCAATGGGATTAAGGTCTGGGGAGTTACCTGGCCATGGACCCAAAATGTTGATGTTTTGTTCCCCGAGCCACTTAGTTATCACTTTTGCCTTATGGCAAGGTGCTCCATCATGCTGGAAAAGGCATTGTTCGTCACCAAACTGTTCTTGGATGGTTGGGAGAAGTTGATCTCGGAGGATGTGTTGGTACCATTCTTTATTCATGGCTGTGTTCTTAGGCAGAATTGTGAGTGAGCCCACTCCCTTGGCTGAGAAGCAACCCCACACATGAATGGTCTCAGGATGCTTTACTGTTGACATGACACAAGACTGATGGTTGCACTCACCTTGTCTTCTTCGGACAAGCTTTTTTTCCGGAAAGGGGATTCATCATAGAAAATGACTTTACCCCAGTCCTCAGCAGTCCAATCCCTGTACCTTTTGCAGAATATCAGTCTGTCCCTGATGTTTCCTTGCAGGTAACCATGGTTAACAGAGGAAGAACAATGATTTCAAGCACCACCCTCCTTTTAAAGCTTCCAGTCTGTTATTCTAACTCAATCAGCACGACAGAGTGATCTCCAGCCTTGTCCTCGTCAACACTCTCACCTGTGTTAACGAGAGAATCACTGACATGATGTCAGCTGGTCCTTTTGTGGCAGGGCTGAAAATGCAGTGGAAATGTTGTTTGGGGATTAAGTTCATTTTCATGGCAAAGAGGGACTTTGCAATTAATTGCAATTCATCTGATCACTTTTCATAACATTCTGGAGTATATGCAAATTGCCATCATAAAAAAATGAGGCAGCAGACTTTGTGAAAATTAATATTTGTGTCATTCTCAAAACTTTTGACCGCGACTGTACTTCCATTCATTTTTTAAACTGGTACCCAGCTACCTTCAGACTGGTCTTGTGAGGCTTGTGTGCATCCTAGAGCAAAACGGACATGTACCTGTTCATGAGAAACTCACCTTTCCACAGAGGGTCATAATAGTTTGTGGGCCAAACCATTCGGACACTACAGACCGGTGAGGAGACCAATTTTAACGATGTCTCATGTTCTGACAAACACCGCTCTAGCTCTGCCACCTTTCACCTCAGATGCGGAAGGGCGACATTGGCGGAAGCTGTTAATTGAGACGCAGCTCATGCAAAAAAAAAATATCTCTAGCTTAAACTGATGGATTTTGATGGGGATTTTTTTAAATGCTAATTTTATTTCCGCTGGGCCGCGGACATCGACTCTAGGGGGTTAACTTTAATTCACTAACTCTATCTCTTTAACTATAATTCACCAACTCTCTCTCATCCTGTCCTTACCATAGCCTTTTCTCATCTCTCCGTTTAGTTTTCTTGAAGTTGTTTGCTAATGCTTTGCCGTTGTTGCAGATCATGTCAATGGACATTGCACTAGCCCCACCTCCCAGCCGTGCTCCGTGGGGAAGTCTCGCATCCCGGGGGTTCCTGAGGGCCCGCGGCTCACCCGGAGAGGGACCGGCCAACCACCCTTCCGCAAGGCCCAGTCCGCCGCTTGCATAGAGATCTCTTTGCCTGTTCCCACCCACACGGAAGGTGCGTGCTTGTCTCCTTCCCCTTGACCTAAACCCTCCTCCGAACCTCCTCATCCGCCCCTCCTAAGTGAAGGTGTGTGCTTGTCTCCTTCCCCTTGACCTAAACCCTCCTCCTAACCTCCTCATCCGCCCCTCCTAAGTGAAGGTGTGTGCTTGTCTCCTTCCCCTTGACCTAAACCCTCCTCCCCTAACCTCCTCATCCGCCCCTCCTAAGTGAAGGTGTGTGCTTGTCTCCTTCCCCTTGACCTAAACCCTCCTCCTAACCTCCTCATCCGCCCATCCTAAGTGAAGGTGTGTGCTTGTCTCCTTCCCCTTGACCTAAACCCTCCTCCCCTAACCTCCTCATCCGCCTCCTAAGTGAAGGTGTGTGCTTGTCTCCTTCCCCTTGACCTAAACCCTCCTCCCCCTAACCTCCTCATCCGCCCCTCCTAAGTGAAGGGGTGTGCTTGTCTCCTTCCCCTTGACCTAAACCCTCCTCCTAACCTCCTCATCCGCCCATCCTAAGTGAAGGTGTGTGCTTGTCTCCTTCCCCTTGACCTAAACCCTCCTCCCCTAACCTCCTCATCCGCCCTCCTAAGTGAAGGTGTGTGCTTGTCTCCTTCCCCTTGACCTAAACCCTCCTCCTAACCTCCTCATCCGCCCCTCCTAAGTGAAGGTGTGTGCTTGTCTCCTTCCCCTTGACCTAAACCCTCCTCCTAACCTCCTCATCCGCCCATCCTAAGTGAAGGTGTGTGCTTGTCTCCTTCCCCTTGACCTAAACCCTCCTCCCCTAACCTCCTCATCCGCCCCTCCTAAGTGAAGGTGTGTGCTTGTCTCCTTCCCCTTGACCTAAACCCTCCTCCTAACCTCCTCATCCGCCCCTCCTAAGTGAAGGTGTGTGCTTGTCTCCTTCCCCTTGACCTAAACCCTCCTCCCCTAACCTCCTCATCCGCCCCTCCTAAGTGAAGGTGTGTGCTTGTCTCCTTCCCCTTGACCTAAACCCTCCTCCCCTAACCTCCTCATCCGCCCTCCTAAGTGAAGGTGTGTGCTTGTCTCCTTCCCCTTGACCTAAACCCTCCTCCTAACCTCCTCATCCGCCCATCCTAAGTGAAGGTGTGTGCTTGTCTCCTTCCCCTTGACCTAAACCCTCCTCCTAACCTCCTCATCCGCCCCTCCTAAGTGAAGGTGTGTGCTTGTCTCCTTCCCCTTGACCTAAACCCTCCTCCCCTAACCTCCTCATCCGCCCCTCCTAAGTGAAGGTGTGTGCTTGTCTCCTTCCCCTTGACCTAAACCCTCCTCCCCTAACCTCCTCATCCGCCCCCTCCTAAGTGAAGGTGTGTGCTTGTCTCCTTCCCCTTGACCTAAACCCTCCTCCTAACCTCCTCATCCGCCCCTCCTAAGTGAAGGTGTGTGCTTGTCTCCTTCCCCTTGACCTAAACCCTCCTCCTAACCTCCCTCATCCGCCCTCCTAAGTGAAGGTGTGTGCTTGTCTCCTTCCCCTTGACCTAAACCCTCCTCCCCTAACCTCCTCATCCGCCCCTCCTAAGTGAAGGTGTGTGCTTGTCTCCTTCCCCTTGACCTGAACCCTCCTCCCCTAACCTCCTCATCCGCCCCTCCTAAGTGAAGGTGTGTGCTTGTCTCCTTCCCCTTGACCTAAACCCTCCTCCCCTAACCTCCTCATCCGCCCCTCCTAAGTGAAGGTGTGTGCTTGTCTCCTTCCCCTTGACCTAAACCCTCCTCCCCTAACCTCCTCATCCGCCCCTCCTAAGTGAAGGTGTGTGCTTGTCTCCTTCCCCTTGACCTAAACCCTCCTCCTAACCTCCTCATCCGCCCATCCTAAGTGAAAGTGTGTGCTTGTCTCCTTCCCCTTGACCTAAACCCTCCTCCTAACCTCCTCATCCGCCCATCCTAAGTGAAGGTGTGTGCTTGTCTCCTTCCCCTTGACCTAAACCCTCCTCCCCCTAACCTCCTCATCCGCCCCTCCTAAGTGAAGGTGTGTGCTTGTCTCCTTCCCCTTGACCTAAACCCTCCTCCTAACCTCCTCATCCGCCCATCCTAAGTGAAGGTGTGTGCTTGTCTCCTTCCCCTTGACCTAAACCCTCCTCCCCTAACCTCCTCATCCGCCCCTCCTAAGTGAAGGTGTGTGCTTGTCTCCTTCCCCTTGACCTAAACCCTCCTCCCCTAACCTCCTCATCCGCCCTCCTAAGTGAAGGGGTGTGCTTGTCTCCTTCCCCTTGACCTAAACCCTCCTCCTAACCTCCTCATCCGCCCATCCTAAGTGAAGGTGTGTGCTTGTCTCCTTCCCCTTGACCTAAACCCTCCTCCCTAACCTCCTCATCCGCCCCTCCTAAGTGAAGGTGTGTGCTTGTCTCCTTCCCCTTGACCTAAACCCTCCTCCTAACCTCCCTCATCCGCCCCTCCTAAGTGAAGGTGTGTGCTTGTCTCCTTCCCCTTGACCTAAACCCTCCTCCTAACCTCCTCATCCGCCCATCCTAAGTGAAGGTGTGTGCTTGTCTCCTTCCCCTTGACCTAAACCCTCCTCCCTAACCTCCTCATCCGCCCCTCCTAAGTGAAGGTGTGTGCTTGTCTCCTTCCCCTTGACCTAAACCCTCCTCCTAACCTCCTCATCCGCCCTCCTAAGTGAAGGTGTGTGCTTGTCTCCTTCCCCTTGACCTAAACCCTCCTCCCCTAACCTCCTCATCCGCCCCCTCCTAAGTGAAGGTGTGTGCTTGTCTCCTTCCCCTTGACCTAAACCCTCCTCCCCCTAACCTCCTCATCCGCCCCTCCTAAGTGAAGGTGTGTGCTTGTCTCCTTCCCCTTGACCTAAACCCTCCTCCTAACCTCCTCATCCGCCCATCCTAAGTGAAGGTGTGTGCTTGTCTCCTTCCCCCTTGACCTAAACCCTCCTCCTAACCTCCTCATCCGCCCCTCCTAAGTGAAGGTGTGTGCTTGTCTCCTTCCCCTTGACCTAAACCCTCCTCCCCTAACCTCCTCATCCGCCCCTCCTAAGTGAAGGTGTGTGCTTGTCTCCTTCCCCTTGACCTAAACCCTCCTCCCCTAACCTCCTCATCCGCCCCTCCTAAGTGAAGGTGTGTGCTTGTCTCCTTCCCCTTGACCTAAACCCTCCTCCTAACCTCCTCATCCGCCCTCCTAAGTGAAGGTGTGTGCTTGTCTCCTTCCCCTTGACCTAAACCCTCCTCCTAACCTCCTCATCCGCCCCTCCTAAGTGAAGGTGTGTGCTTGTCTCCTTCCCCTTGACCTAAACCCTCCTCCCCTAACCTCCTCATCCGCCCCTCCTAAGTGAAGGTGTGTGCTTGTCTCCTTCCCCTTGACCTGAACCCTCCTCCCCTAACCTCCTCATCCGCCCTCCTAAGTGAAGGTGTGTGCTTGTCTCCTTCCCCTTGACCTAAACCCTCCTCCCTAACCTCCTCATCCGCCCCTCCTAAGTGAAGGTGTGTGCTTGTCTCCTTCCCCTTGACCTAAACCCTCCTCCCCTAACCTCCTCATCCGCCCCTCCTAAGTGAAGGTGTGTGCTTGTCTCCTTCCCCTTGACCTAAACCCTCCTCCTAACCTCCTCATCCGCCCATCCTAAGTGAAAGTGTGTGCTTGTCTCCTTCCCCTTGACCTAAACCCTCCTCCTAACCTCCTCATCCGCCCATCCTAAGTGAAGGTGTGTGCTTGTCTCCTTCCCTTGACCTAAACCCTCCTCCCCTAACCTCCTCATCCGCCCATCCTAAGTGAAGGTGTGTGCTTGTCTCCTTCCCCTTGACCTAAACCCTCCTCCCCTAACCTCCTCATCCGCCCATCCTAAGTGCATGTCGACCAGTCATCAACAGGTAGGGGGTTGGTGGGGTGGGGGGTTGGTGGGGTGGGGGTTGGTGGGGTGGGGGTTGGTGGAGTGGGGGTTGGTGGGGCGGGGGTTGGTGGGGTGGGGGTTGGTGGAGTGGGGGTTGGTGGGGTGGGGCTTGGTGGGGTATCTGCTGTTGTCTAATTGACTCTGATTGTGTCTTCTATATGGCTTTTCTATCCTGAAGAAAAACTGGTGACTATTATTTTAGCATAACTGAGTATACCTGACGGAAGGTTCCTGTATTATATCCCTCCTGGTCAATGACCTCGTACCCCTGCACATCGACTCGGTACTCGGGTCTGTATATAGACAAGTTATCGTTACTCATTGTGTATTTATTCCTTGTGTTATTATTTTTCTAAATATCACTCAGCATTGTTGGGAAGGGCCCGTCCTGTAAGTAAACATTTGTATTTAAAAGGCGTTAAATACATGTCCTAAAAATAAATAACAAATGTTTACTTCCCAACAATGCTGAGTGATTATTTTTGATTGCACCAGTCCCTCCTGCAGCAAAGCACAGCCAGCGCATGATGCTGCCACCCCCGTGCTTCACGGTTGGGATGGTGTTCTTCGGCTTGCAAGCAACCCCCTTTTTCCTCCAAACATAACGATGGTCATTATGGCCGAACAGTTCTATTTTTGTTTCATCAGACCAGAGGACATTTCTCCAAAAAGTACGATCTTTGTCCCCATGTGCAGTTGCAAACCATAGTGTGGCTTTTTTATGGCGGTTTTGGAGCAGTGGCTTCTTCCTTGCTGAGCGGCCTTTCAGGTTATGTCGATATAGGACTCATTTTACTGTGGATATAGATACTTTTGTACCTGTTTCCTCCAGCATCTTCACAAGGTCCTTTGCTGTTGTTCTGGGATTGATTTACACTTTTCGCACCAAAGTACGTTCCACGTCTCCTTTCTGAGCGGTATGACGCCTGCGTAGTCCCATGGTGTTTATACTTGCGTACTATTGTTTGAACAGATGAAAGTGGTACCTTCAGGCGTTTGTGTGTATGTAAACTTCCGACTTCAACTGTACGTGTTCGTGAGACTCACGTTTCCACAGAGGGGTCCTGTAGCCCAAACTGTTTGGACACTACAGACAGCAGATCGGCTGTAGTTGAGTCCCAAGATACTTGTGGGGGTGTAAGAGCATCTAAAGCTCATTTCCTGCATTTTTAGACAATCCAATATATAATGAATATATGAATATATATTTTCTAGCAGACGCTCTTATCCAGAGCGACTAGGGTTAAGTGCCTTGCTCAAGGGCACATCGACAGATTTTTCACCTAGTCGGCTCGGGGATTAGAACCAGCGACCTTTCGGTTACTGGCACAACGCTCTTAACCACTAAGCTACCTGCCGCACTAATATGCCATCTATTTAGAACAAAAAGTAAGCAAAATTGCCCACAGTCATCAAGCTAGCTAAGAGATCATTATTAAACATGATTAAGTGATTAATAAGACTGAACTAGATCGAAGGTAATTCAATAATAAATAATGTGTTGCACTTTTAACCAATAGCCTAACAAATGAACTCTTGAAAAAACTGGAGGCCAGTTCCGCCTTTTGTTTCGTCACGAAAGCTTCCTTTTCAGCATAGGAGACTTGAGCACGCGCTGCGTCCGCCTTTGGCACGTGCTTTGATGGCTGCAGAACTCGCCGTTGAGGATCTGCATGACTGTTTTGATGACCTTGATCTTGTGGACTGAGACTTGGTCTCAATGTGTTGAAGAGGCTCCTCCATCTCTCTTACTCGCTCCTCTTCCTCTTTCTGTCGAACACTCGCCTCTGGTTGCTGCATCGTAGACTGCTGGCCTTCCCTAGGATTATAGGCTTTTGTTGGCTAATGAACATAGAATCATAACCACCACGTGCGATTATTCTTTAAGAAGCCCTCCTGTTCTCCACTCATTACCTATATTAACTGCACCTGTTTGAACTCGTTACCTGTATAAAAGACACCTGTCCACACACTCAATCAAACAGACTCCAACCTCTCCACAATGGCCAAGACCAGAGCGCTGTGTAAGGACATCAGGTTTAAAATTGTAGACCTGCACAAGGCTGGGATGGGCTAGAGGACAATAGGCAAGCAGCTTGGTGAGAAGGCAACAACTGCTGGCGCAATTATTAGAAAATGGAAGAAGTTCAAGATGACGGTCAATCACCCTCGGTCTGGTGCTCCATGCAAGATCTCACCTCGTGGGGCATCAATGATCATGAGGAAGGTGAGAGATCAGCCCAGAACTACACGGCAGGACCTTGTCAATGACCTGAAGAGAGCTGGGACCACAGTCTCAAAGAAAACCATTAGTAACACACTACGCCGTCATGGATTAAAATCCTGCAGCGCACGCAAGGTCCCCCTGCTCAAGACAGTGCATGTCCAGGCCCGTCTGAAGTTTGCCAATGACCATCTGGATGATCCAGAGGAGGAATGGGAGAAGGTCATGTGGTCTGATGAGACAAAAATAGAGCTTTTTGGTCTAAACTCCACTCGCCGTGTTTGGAGGAAGAAGAAGGATGAGTACAACCCCAAGAACACCATCCCAACCGTGAAGCATGGAGGTGGAAAAATCATTATTTGGGGATGCTTTTCTGCAAAGGGGACAGGACGACTGCACCGTATTGAGGGGAGGATGGAAGGGGCCATGTATCGCTAGATCTTGGCCAACAACCTCCTTCCCTCAGTAAGAGCATTGAAGATGGGTCGGGGCTGGGTCTTCCAGCATGACAACGACCCGAAACACACAGCCAGGGCAACTAAGGAGTGGCTCCGTAAGAAGCATCTCAAGGTCCTGGAGTGGCCTAGCCAGTCTCCAGACCTGAACCCAATAGAAATCTTTGGAGGGAGCTGAGAGTCCGTATTGCCCAGCGACAGCCCCGAAACATGAAGGATCTGGAGAAGGTCTGTATGGAGGAGTGGGCAAAAATCCCTGCTGCAGTGTGTGCAAACCTGGTCAAGATCTACAGGAAACGTATGATCTCTGTAATTGCAAGCAAAGGTTTCTGTATCAAATATTAAGTTCTGCTTTTCTGATGTATCAAAACACTTATGTCATGCAATAAAAAGCAAATTAATTACTTAAAAATCATACAATGTGATTTTCTGGATTTTTGCCCCAGACCGAGGGTGATTGACCGTCATCTTGAACTTCTTCCATTTTCTAATAATTGCGCCAACAGTTGTTGCCTTCTCACCATGCTGCTTGCCTATTGTCCTGTAGCCCATCCCAGCCTTGTGCAGGTCTACAATTTTAACCCTGATGTCCTTACACAGCGCTCTGGTCTTGGCCATTGTGACAGGTGTCTTTTATACAGGTAACGAGTTCAAACAGGTGCAGTTAATACAGGTAATGAGTGGAGAACAGAAGGGCTTCTTAAAGAAAAACGAACAGGTCTGTGAGAGCCGGAATTCTTACTGGTTGGTAGGTGATCAAATATTTATGTCATGCAATAAAAAGCTAATTAATTACTTAAAAATCATACAATGTGATTTTCTGGATTTTTTCGGGATTGTAAGTGATGCAGACATTTACATTGATGGAAGCGACAATCTATCTGCAATATTAAAGCTAAAAAATAAATAAAGATAAAAAATAAAAGGTTACCATCGCTCTTATTTAACCATACCAAACATAACATAATGTATCATAATGAAGAGAGTGTCTTGGATTTACGTACAGAATAATATGAAATGCTCTGAGACGAGGTTGGTTTATTAGGGAGATAAATGGACTGAGAGAGAGGGAACACTAAGGATTTACACGCACACACATACAGCCGTTTTTCTTTCATGAGCAAGGCCTTATTTATATTACAGCATATTGGATGATTGTCATTCATATTCTATTCAACCAGCTCAATGTAACTAACATCGATAGGTTTAGGCTACTACGTGATACTCAAATTTTCCAAGCCAAACCTTCATATCATGACCGCTAACCACTACACACAGCCTACATCGATGTCACGTCATAGTCAACATAGCTACGAGAACTAACACATTAGTAAACCCGCTACAATCATGCAGTACAGTTTGCAGTCAGAAAGCCGTTTAACAGTTAGACCGTAAATTAATAAAAGCCAAAAGCTTACCTTGACTTGGAAGAGTTACGGTGTTGGATAGCTATAGCCAGCTAGCTAGCATAGCATCCCTCTCTGTTTGAGTAGGCTAAACTAGCTAGCTGCATTCGCTAGCTAAGTGAAAGTGAGAAGAAAAAAGAAAAAACACAACCAAATATAGCTACCTCTCTCTCCTGCTTTTCATTATTTTTGGAAGAATGACCATGAGCCCACTAGGTTTTGTATTGAAGTCAATGTACCCAGAGGAGGAAGGAGCTAGCTGTCCTCCGGCTACACCATGGTGCTACCCTTCAGAGTGCTGTTGAGGCTACTGTAAACCTTCATTGCAAAACAGTGTGTTTTAATCAATTATTTGGTAATTTGAATATACTTAGTATAGTTTCACTATTTTTATTTTTATTAAATTCACTGAGGAGGATGGTCCTCCCCTTCCTCCTCTGAGGAGCCACCACGGATACACACGCACACCAGGATACTGCACTTTTTCACAAAAACTGTTTTCACATTTCTGCCCCTGAACAAATCCTCCATCACGAGGCAGCACCCATGGAGCTGGGAGGCAGGCTGGCGGTTCTGCCCTGCAGTGTTCTGCCCTGTGGTTCTGTCCTGCGGTTCTGCAGTGTTCTTCCCTGCGGTTCTTCCTGCCGTTCTGCTGTGTTCTACATTAGCTTGCACTCCATGTTTTAATGAAGGTCAGGGCAAGGCGACCGCTTCGTTACTAACTAAATTGATACTGACATGCTATAAATCCCTGTTTTACATTTATTCCCAGAGCTCCATTAATTAATGACCTTTAGAAAATAATATCAGTGCCAGAAAATATTTGGTTCAGTTCGCTGTCACTCAGAACCTTGATGTCTGTTCATTACGGAATGAAATCACAGCAGGATGTGTGACAGACTTTCCAAGAGTAGTTAACAAAAGATCACAGTTGTCAACGTATTCAAGTCGTCAGAGTGCAAAATCAGGATTAGCCTGGATATGAAAAGGATATATTAGTCAGATGAACTCAAACCTGTCCATTAACCAGCCAACAGCTCAACAGGTGAATCATAAAATGGTGGCTTCAAAATGTCAAAACACAGGAAGACAATAGGTTTTAATAAAGCCCTTTTAGTGCTGTATGCCCTGGGCAGTTCGTTATCTATCTTTCACAATCTTTAATGATGGGGGAAATCATGGAGACTATCTATGGTGTGTATTCTGCTGCCACTCCCATCAGGCAGTGCGATGCGACCCCCTTATCCCTCCAGTTTGTCGCTAGCACTGGGTTACCACGGCGATGCAGCAGAAGGGTCACTGGAATACTTAATGGTCAATGAGCTCTAATGAGGCCCACACACCATGCGACGCAACACACATACACCAGGCGACGCAACACACACACACCAGGCGACGCGACACACACACACCAGGCGACGCGACACACACACACCAGGCGACGCGACACACACACACCAGGCGACGCGACACACACACACCAGGCGACGCGACACACACACACCAGGCGACGCGACACACACACACCATGCGACGCAACACACATACACCAGGTGACGCAACACACACACACCAGGCGACGCAACACACACACACCAGGCGACGCAACACACACACACCAGGCGACACAACACACACACAAGGCGACACAACACACACACACACACCAGGCGACGCAACACACACACAAGGCAACGCGACACACACACACCAGGCGACGCGACACACACACAACAGGCGACGCGACACACACACACCAGGCAACGCGACACACACACACCAGGCGACGCGACACACACATACCAGGCGACACGACACACACACCAGGCGACGCAACACACACACACCAGGCGATGCAACACACACACACCAGGCGACGCAACACACACACACCAGGCGACGCGACACACACACACCAGGCGACGCGACACACACATACCTGGCGACACAACACACACACCAGGCGACGCAACACACACACACCAGGCGACGCAACACACACACACCAGGCGACGCAACACACACACACCAGGCGACGCAACACACACACACCAGGCGACGCAACACACACACACCAGGCGACGCAACACACACACACCAGGCGACGCAACACACACACACCAGGCGACGCGACACACACACAACAGGCGACGCGACACACACACACCAGGCAACGCGACACACACACACCAGGCGACGCGACACACAAACACCAGGCGACGCAACACACACACAACAGGCGACACAACACACACACACCAGGCGACGCAACACAAACACACCAGGCGACACAACACACACACACCAGGCGACAACGTAAACAACATCGCATGCCTCCCTGTCTGACAGAATGAATTATTAAAGCAATGCGACATGAGAGGCAATTATGGACTCTGCTTATAGTTATAGCTGTAACATTGTCCGGTGCATAGCCATTCTCCAAGCTGTATACCCTCTCTAGTGTTTAGCCTAGTTATTCTGTGAAATGGACGGGTACTCTAAGGGATTATCTCGGTGGTGGTATGTGGGGTATAAACTTGCTGAAGCCTCTTGGTTTCATTCTAGTAGTGATTCAGTTATTGTCAGATGTAGTTCTAGGGCATCTGACTGTAATCCTCTCTCCACTATAATGTCTGTCTGTCCTCCTCTCTCCACTATAATGTGTGTCTGTCCTCCTCTCTCCACTATAATGTCTGTCTGTCCTCCTCTCTCCACTATAATGTCTGTCTGTCCTCCTCTCTCCACTATAATGTCTGTCTGTCCTCCTCTCTCCACCATAATGTGTCTGTCCTCCTCTCTCCACTACAATGTGTCTGTCCTCCTCTCTCCACTATAATGTGTCTGTCCTCCTCTCTCCACTATAATGTGTGTCTGTCCTCCTCTCTCCATTATAATGTGTCTGTCCTCCTCTCTCCACTATAATGTGTCTGTCCTCCTCTCTCCACTATAATGTCTGTCTGTCCTCCTCTCTCCACTATAATGTGTCTGTCCTCCTCTCTCCACCATAATGTGTCTGTCCTCCTCTCTCCACTACAATGTGTCTGTCCTCCTCTCTCCACTATAATGTGTCTGTCCTCCTCTCTCCACTATAATGTGTGTCTGTCCTCCTCTCTCCACTATAATGTGTGTCTGTCCTCCTCTCTCCACTATAATGTGTGTCTCTCCTCCTCTCTCCACTATAATGTGTGTCTGTCCTCCTCTCTCCACTATAATGTGTGTCTGTCCTCGTCTCTCCACTATAATGTGTGTCTGTCCTCCTCTCTCCACTATAATGTGTGTCTGTCCTCCTCTCTTCACTATAATGTGTGTCTGTCCTCGTCTCTCCACTATAATGTGTGTCTGTCCTCGTCTCTCCACTATACAGTCTATGTGCGTCTGCGTTGCTGAAGCATTGCCCTCCCTCCCTCCCTCCCTCTCTCCTCCTCCCCTCCCTCTTCCTACTAAATCCCTGCTTGGCCCCCTTGGGGGTACCCGCGTCCTGTCAGAGTGCCACTGTGAGTGACTTTCATTAGGTAACCCCCCACAAGCTCTGTCATGCACAAACACACCACAGACTGCCACTCTAGCCACAGCCCAGACAACTAAAGCCATTCTGATCCTAGTCTCGATGCTAGCAGGCAGCGTCGTTGCGCAGTGTAGCATTGCGCTGAACATTGAACAGCTGTAGTGCAGCCTAGGGGGGATGTATTACAGTTTATCAACTTATTAATTTGTCACAGAAACTTATTCCACTTGTCTTGTGTGGACTGAGAATGTAGGAACATCCAGCTGTAGAAACACATATACAGTGAGGGAAAAAACTATTTGATCCCCAACTGATTTTGTACGTTTGCCCACTGACAAAGAAATGATCAGTCTATAATTGTAATGGTAGGTTTCTTTGAACAGTGAGAGACAGAATAACAACAAAAAAATCCAGAAAAACGCATGTCAAAAATGTTAAAAATTGATTTACATTTTAATGAGGGAAATAAGTATTTGACCCCCTCTCATTCAGAAATATTTCTGGCTCCCAGGTGTCTTTTACACAGGTAACGAGCTGAGATTAGGAGCACACTCTTAAAGGGAGTGCTCCTAATCTCAGCTTGTTACCTGTATAAAAGACACCTGTCCACAGAAGCAATCAATCAATCAGATTCCAAACTCTCCACCATGGCCAAGACCAAAGAGCTCTCCAAGGATGTCAGGGACAAGATTGTAGACCTACACAAGGCTGGAATGGGCTACAAGACCATCACCAAGCAGCTTGGTGAGAAGGTGACAACAGTTGGGGCGATTATTCGCAAATGGAAGAAACACAAAAGAACTGTCAATCTCCCTCGGCCTGGGGTTCCATGCAAGATCTCACCTCGTGGAGTTGCAATGATCATGAGAACGGTGAGGAATCAGCCCAGAACTACACGGGAGGATCATGTCAGTGATCTCAAGGCAGCTGGGACCATAGTCACCAAGAAAACAATTGATAACACACTATGCTGTGAAGGACTGAAATCCTGCAGCACCCGCAAGGTCCCCCTGCTCAAGAAAGCACATATACAGGCCATCTGAAGTTTGCCAATGAACATCTGAATGATTCAGAGGAGAACTGGGTGAAAGTGTTGTGGTCAGATGAGACCAAAATTGAGCTCTTTGGCATCAACTGAACTCGCCGTGTTTGGAGGAGGAGGACTGCTGCCTATGACCCCAAGAACACCATCCCCACCGTCAAACATGGAGGTGGAAACATTATGCTTTGGGGGTGTTTTTCTGCTAAGGGGACAGGACAACTTCACCGCATCAAAGGGATGATGGACGGGGCCATGTACCGTCAAATCTTGGGTGAGAACCTCCTTCCCTCAGCCAGGGCATTGAAAATGGGTCGTGGATGGGTATTCCATCATGACAATGATCCAAAACACATGGCCAAGTCAACAAAGGAGTGGCTCAAGAAGAAGCACATTAAGGTCCTGGAGTGGATCTGCAAAGAGGAGTGGGACAAAATCCCTCCTGAGATGTGTGCAATCCTGGTGGCCAACTACAAGAAACATCTGACCTCTGTGATTGCCAACAAGGGTTTTGCCACCAAGTACTAAGTCATGTTTTGCAGAGGGGTCAAATACTTATTTCCCTCATTAAAATCCAAATCAATTTATAACATTTTTGACATGCGTTTTTCTGGATTTTTTTGTTGTTATTCTGTCTCTCACTGTTCAAATACACCTACCATTAAAATGATAGACTGATAATGTCTTTGTCAGTGGGCAAACTTACAAAATCAGCAGGGGATCAAATACTTTTTTCCCTCACTGTACAGTGGGGAAAAAAAGTATTTAGTCAGCCACCAATTGTGCAAGTTCTCCCACTTAAAAAGATGAGAGAGGCCTGTAATTTTCATCATAGGTACACGTCAACTATGACAGACAAAATGAGAAAAAAAATCCAGAAAATCACATTGTAGGATTTTTTATGAATTTAATTGCAAATTATGGTGGAAAATAAGTATTTGGTCAATAACAAAAGTTTCTCAATACATTGTTATATACCCTTTGTTGGCAATGACATAGGTCAAACGTTTTCTGCAAGTCTTCACAAGGTTTTCACACACTGTTGCTGGTATTTTGGCCCATTCCTCCATGCAGATCTCCTCTAGAGCAGTGATGTTTTAGGGCTGTCGCTGGGCAACACGGACTTTCAACTCCCTCCAAAGATTTTCTATGGGGTTGAGATCTGGAGACTGGCTGGGCCACTCCAGGACCTTGAAATGCTTCTTACGAAGCCACTCCTTCATTGCCCGGGCAGTGTGTTTGGGATCATTGTCATGCTGAAAGACCCAGCCACATTTCATCTTCAATGCCCTTGCTGATGGAAGGAGGTTTTCACTCAAAATCTCACGATACATGGCCCCATTCATTCTTTCCTTTACACAGATCAGTCGTCCTGGTCCCTTTGCAGAAAAACAGCCCCAAAGCATGATGTTTCCACCCCTATGCTTCACAGTAGGTATGGTGTTCTTTGGGTGCAACTCAGCATTCTTTGTCCTCCAAACACGATGAGTTGAGTTTTTACCAAAAAGTTATATTTTGTTTTCATCTGACCATATGACATTCTCCCAATCCTCTTCTGGATCATCCAAATGCACTCTAGCAAACTTCAAACGGGCCTGGACATGTACTGGCTTAAGCAGGGGGACACGTCTGGAACTGCAGGATTTGAGTCCCTGGCGGCATAGTGTGTTACTGATGGTAGGCTTTGTTACTTTGGTCCCAGCTCTCTGCAGGTCATTCACTAGGCCCCCTGTGTGGTTCTGGGATTTTTGCTCACCGTTCTTGTGATCATTTTGACCCCACGGGGTGAGATCTTGCGTGGAGCCCCAGATCGAGGGAGATTATCAGTGGTCTTGTATGTCTTCCATTTCCTAATAATTGCTCCTACTGTTGATTTCTTCAAACCAAGCTGCTTACCTATTGCAATTCAGTCTTCCCAGCCTGGTGCAGGTCTACAATTTTGTTTCTGGTGTCCTTTGACAGCTCTTTGGTCTTGGCCATAGTGGAGTTTGGAGTGTGACTGTTTGAGGTTGTGGACAGGTGTCTATTATACTGATAACAAGTTCAAACAGGTGCCATTAATACAGGTAATGAGTGGAGGACAGAGGAGCCTCTTAAAGAATAAGTTACAGGTCTGTGAGAGCCAGAAATCTTGCTTGTTTGTAGGTGACCAAATACTTATTTTCCACCATAATTTGCAAATAAATTCATAAAAAATCCTACAATGTGATTTTCTGGATTTTTTTCTCTCAATTTGTCTGTCATAGTTGACGTGTACCTATGATGAAAATTACAGGCCTCTCTCATCTTTTTAAGTGGGAGAACTTGCACAATTGGTGGCTGACTAAATACTTTTTTCCCCCACTGTAACTGTATACTGTGTGTTAGCTCAGTGTTGTTTGTTCGTCTGATAATCCAAGACACTGTGAAATATCATAAGACTGGTATAAAGATGTGATGTTGCTATTATTGGTGCTATTTTCATTTTTCTGGATGCATTTTTTATATTTTTTTTTTCTACGGTTAGTGAAGACAGAGTAGAGCAGTGCCTTCAGTATGCTTAGAGACGTTTCCAATTTGTTCCATTTGTTATTTGAATGAAAACATTAATAATTAACCTTGGGCTATGAAGACGTTAAGTTATGACGTGCACAAGCCCAGCCAGCAGGCAACACATAGTGAGGTCGTAAATCATTAAGAAGTGCACAAATCATTGTTGAGCAATACATGAATACTTTAATGGTGGAGGCAGGAGGCTAAATCTAGAAATATGTAAATGAGGATGTGAATGGGTAGCAAGGTAACGGGTTAACACAATATGTGTGTTTGATGTGATGTGTGTGTTTGTGTGTGTGTGTGTGCTCCTGTTGTGTGTGTGTGTGTGTGTGTATGAACATAAGTGTTTTTTCTTGAACCTGCTGTCTCCTGTATTGCAGAAAGCAGAGAGAACTCGTTCAGCCGCTCGCGGAGCTCCAGTGTGTCCAGTATCGACCGCGACCCCAAGGAAGCGGTGACCAAGCTGCAGTTTGGAGAGTCATACGGTCGTAAAGGTGACACGCTGCCCACCGCCTGCCTGTGGGTGGGCACCAGCCTGGGCATGGTCCTCCTACTGCCCATGTCCATCCCCACAGAGAAGGAGAGGCTGGAGGAGCCTGTCACCACGAGGCCCAGCGGTGAGACTCCTCTGGGGGAAGGAGAGCCTTGATGTGGCCTGCTTTAGCCTATTTTATTTTATTACATGATGTGTTATGATGAGTTTCTAGGGTATCAAGTGATCAAGAATGTACTGATATGCTTAGACACTTTTGATGGGGAGTTCATATAAGATATTTTAATATGGTACCATGGTTAGTTATAACAGAAGAAGGACATAGCCCTGCCTCTGCCATCTTCCAACTCCATAACAAAGAAGATATCTGAACGTATATGCACTCTGCTACACGTTTCTCCACGGACATCTGGTAAACCTCCATGGGCACTGCCTTTCTTTGATGTTATTACCCTTTACCCCTGTCACAATATCCTGTCCATCAATTATTCTAAGATCAACATCAGTAGTCTCCTTTGACATAAGGAATGCAGACTCTGTGACACCAAACCACTTATCTACCAACGTCTCCCCTGGTCCACACGATACTGTGACATGACAACATTACAACGTGATGGTAATGGAGAAATGACTGACTGACTCGCAGGGTGGGGCGCACGTTCTTCTCTGTCCTCCTACAGTGAGGGATAAAAGTATTTGATCCCCTGCTGATTTTGTACGTTTGCCCACTGACAAAGACATGATCAGTCTATAATTTTAATGGTAGGTTTATTTGAAATGTGAGAGACAGAATAACAACAAACATATCCAGAAAAACGCATGTCAAAAATGTTATAAATTGATTTGCATTTTAATGTAGGAAATAAGTATTTGACCCCTCTGCAAAACATGACTTAGTACTTGGTGGCAAAACCCTTGTTAGCAATCACAGAGGTCAGACGTTTCTTGTAGTTGGCCACCAGGTTTGCACACATCTCAGGAGGGATTTTGTCCCACTCCTCTTTGCAGATCTTCTCCAAGTCATTAAGGTTTCGAGGCTGACGTTTGGCAACTCGAACCTTCAGCTCCCTCCACAGATTTTCTATGGGATTAAGGTCTGGAGACTATCTAGGCCACTCCAGGACCTTAATGTGCTTCTTCTTGGGCCACTCCTTTGTTGCCTTGGCCGTGTGTTTTGGGTCATTGTCATGCTGGAATCCCCATCCACAACCTATTTTCAATGCCCTGGTTTAGGGAAGGAGGTTCTCACCCAAGATTTGACGGTACATGGCCCCGTCCATCGTCCCTTTGATGCGGTGAAGTTGTCCTGTCCCCTTAGCAGAAAAACATCCCCAAAGTATAATGTTTCCACCTCCATGTTTGACGATGGGGATGGTGTTCTTGGGGTAATAGGCAGCATTCCTCCTCCTCCAAACACGGCGATTTGAGTTGATGCCAAAGAGCTCGATTTTGGTCTCATCTGACCGAAACCGTAACACTTTCACCCAGTTCTCCTCTGAATCATTCAGATGTTCATTGGCAAACTTCAGACGGGCCTGTATATATGCTTTCTTGAGCAGGGGGACCTTGCGGGCGCTGCAGGATTTCAGTCCTTCACGGCGTAGTGTGTTACCAATTGTTTTCTTGGTGACTATGGTCCCAGCTGCCTTGAGATCATTAACAAGATCTTCCTGTGTTGTTCGGGCTGATTCCTCACCGTTCTCATGATCATTGCAACTCCACGAGGTGAGATCTTGCATGGAGCCCCAGGCCGAGGGAGACTGACAGTACTATTGTGTTTCTTCCATTTGCGAATAATCGCACCAACTGTTGTCACCTTCTCACCAAGGTGCTTGGCGATGGTCTTGTAGCCCACTCCAGCCTTGTGTAGGTCTACAATCTTGTCATTGACATCCTTGGAGAGCTCTTTGGTCTTGGCCATGGTGGAGAGTTTGGAATCTGATTGATTGATTGCTTCTGTGGACAGGTGTCTTTTATATTGGTAACAAACTGAGATTAGGAGCACTCCCTTTAAGAGTGTGCTCCTAATCTCAGCTCATTACCTGTATAAAAGACACCTGGGAGCCAGAAATCTTTCTGATTGAGAGGGGGTCAAATACTTATTTCCCTCATTAAAATGCAAATCAATTCATAACATTTTTGACATGCGTTTTTCTGGATTTTGTTGTTGTTATTCTGTCTCTCACTGTTCAAATAAACCTACCATTAAAATTATTGACTGATCATTTCTTTGTCAGTGGGCAAACGTACAAAATCAGCAGGGGATCGAATACTTGTTTCCCCCTCACTGTACATCCTCATTCAATTTCAACTAAATTAAATTAAATAAATTAGTCAAATTAGACAGAAAGATCAGGAAGAAAAGTGAATATAAAATGGTGATTGTAACTACGGTAACAATTTACTGTGACTACATTATCCATAATGCATTTCATTGCACCTGTATAAGACATACAGTTGTGGCCAAATATGTTGGCACCGTTGCACATTTATAAAAATAATTTCTTAAATAATTTCATCTAAAATAAGTTGATTATTTGATTTTCAACATTTCACAGACAATTTCATATTTTTATTTAGCAAAGAAAGACAAATGGCATGGACAAAATGTATTGGCACCCCGGAGCTACTACTAAATAAAATTGGTTCTGCAATGTTGAAAATCAAGTGACAAGTTTTACTTAATGTTTTTGACTTATTTGAGAACAAATAGGGAATTATTTAAGAAAGTGCAAGGTGCCAATATATTTGGCCACAGCTGTATATACAGTGGGGAGAACAAGTATTTGATACACTGCCGATTTTGCAGGTTTTCCTACTTACAAAGCATGTAGAGGTCTGTAATTTTTATCATAGGTACACTTCAACTGTGAGAGACGGAATCCAGAAAAAAATCCAGAAAATCACATTGTATGATTTTTAAGTAATTAATTTGTATTTTATTGCATGACATAAATATATGATACATCAGAAAAGCAGAACTTAATATTTGGTACAGAAACCTTTGTTTGCAATTAGAGAGATCATACGTTTCCTGTAGTTCTTGACCAGGTTTGCACACACTGCAGCAGGGATTTTGGCCCACTCCTCCATACAGACCTTCTCCAGATCCTTCAGGTTTCGGGGCTGTCGCTGGGCAATACGGACTTTCAGCTGCCTCCAAAGATTTTCTATTGGGTTCAGGTCTGGAGACTGGCTAGGCCACTCCAGGACCTTGAGATGCTTCTTACGGAGCCACTCCTTAGTTGCCCTGGCTGTGTGTTTCGGGTCGTTGTCATGCTGGAAGACCCAGCAACGACCCATCTTCAATGCTCTTACTGAGGGAAGGAGGTTGTTGGCCAAGATCTCGCGATACATGGCCCCATCCATCCTCCCCTCAATACGGTGCAGTCGTCCTGTCCCCTTTGCAGAAAAGCATCCCCAAAGAATTATGTTTCCACCTCCATTCTTCACAGTTAGGAAGGTGTACTCCTGAGTGGTGCAGTGGTCTAAGGCACTGCATCGCAGTGCTAACTGTGCCACTAGAGATCCTGGTTCGAATCCAGGCTCTGTCGCAGCCGGCCGCGACCGGGAGACTCATGGGCGGCGCACAAGTCGTCCAGGGTAGGGGAGGGAATGGCCGGCAGGGATGTAGCTCAGTGGATAGAGCATGGCGTTTGCAACGCCAGGATTGTGGGTTCGATTCCCACGGGGGGCAAGTATAAAAAAATAATATGTATTCACTAACTGTAAGTTGCTCTGGATAAGAGCGTCTGCTAAATGACTAAAATGTAAATGTAATGTGTTCTTGGGGTTGTACTCATCCTTCTTCTTCCTCCAAACACAGCGAGTGGAGTTTAGACCAAAAAGCTCTATTTTTGTCTCATCAGACCACATGACCTTCTCCCATTCCTCCTCTGGATCATCCAGATGGTCATTGGCAAACTTCAGACGGGCCTGGACATGCGCTGGCTTGAGCAGGGGGACCTTGCGTGCGCTGCAGGATTTTAATCCATGACAGCGTAGTGTGTTACTAATGATTTTCTTTGAGACTGTGGTCCCAGCTCTCTTCAGGTCATTGACCAGGTCCTGCCGTGTAGTTCTGGGCTGATCCCTCACCTTCCTCATGATCATTGATGCCCCACGAGGTGAGATCTTGCATGTAGTTCCAGACCGAGGGTGATTGACCGTCATCTTGAACTTCTTCCATTTTATAATAATTGCGCCAACAGTTGTTGCCTTCTCACCAAGCTGCTTGCGTATTGTCCTTTAGCCCATCCCAGCCTTGTGCAGGTCTACAATTTTATCCCTGATGTCCTTACACAGCTCTCTGGTCTTGGCCATTGTGGAGAGGTTGGAGTCTGTTTGATTGAGTGTGTGGACAGGTGTCTTTTATACAGGTAACGAGTTCAAACAGGTGCAGTTAACACAGGTAATGAGTGGAGAACAGGAGGGCTTCTTAAAGAAAAACTAACAGGTCTGTGAGAGCCGGAATTCTTACTGGTTGGTAGGTGATCAAATACTTATGTCATTCAATAAAATGCAAATTAATTATTTAAAAATCATACAATGTGATTTTCTTGATTTTTGTTTTAGATTCCGTCTCTCACAGTTGAAGTGTACCTATGATAAAAATTACAGACCACTACATGCTTTGTAAGTAGGAAAACCTGCAAAATCGGCAGTGTATCAAATACTTGTTCTCCCCACTGTAGTCGTCTATTCCACATTTGAGAACAACCATAATGATGACACTATTAGGATACCTAAACGATGAGCTATAGCATAACATTACATGAATACGCTATAGATACAGTTCATGACCAAAAGTATGTGGACACCTGCTCGTCCAACATCTCATTCCAAAATCATGGGCATTACAATGGAGTTGGTGCCCCCTTTGCTGCTATAACAGCCTCCACTCTTCTGGGAAGGCTTTCCACTAGATGATGGAACATTGATAGACACACCCCCATTCATTCCATTCAGCCACAACAGCATTAATGAGGTCGGGCACTGATGTTGGGTGATTAGGCTTGGCTCGCAGTCGGATTTCCAAAGGTGTTAGATGGGGTTGAGGTCAGGGCTCTGTGCAGACCAGTCAAGTTCTTCCACACCGATCTCGACAAACCATTTCTATATGGACCTCGCTTTTTGCACGGGGGCATTGTATGCTAAAACAGGAAAGGGCCTTCCCCAAACTGTTGCCACAAAGTTGGAAGCACAGAATCGTCTAGAATGTCATCATATGCTGTAGCATTAAGATTTCCCTTCACTGGAACTAAGGGGCCTAGTCCGAACCATGAAAAACAGTCCTAGACCATTATTCCTCATGACGGGCCGTTCCCAACAATGATGAGAGAGAGAACATAGATATAGAAAAGTAATAACATGTAATAATAAAAGTAATAATAAATACACAATGAGTAACGTTAACTTGGATATATACACGGGGTACCAGTACCGAGTCAATGTGAAGGGGTACGAGGTAATAACTTAGCTATATACACAGGGTACCAGTACCAAGTCAATGTGCAGGTGTACGATTTAATTGAGGTAGATATGTACAAATTACTAGGAATGAAGTGACTAGGCAACAGGATAGATTATAAACATTAACAGCAGCGTACGTGATGAGTCCAGAAAGTTAGTGCAAAAAGGGTCAATGCAGATAGTCCGGGTAGCTATTTGGTTAACTATTTAACTAACTATTTAGAAGTCTTATGGCTTGGGGTTAGAACCTGTTCAGGGTCCTGGATGTGTAATGAATGCATTATGGGTATGTAGTGAAGGTAAATCGTTACCAAAACAACAACTCCAAAGTCACATCTCCCCCCTAGGTACCGTCCTGATGCTGAAGGGCTCAGTGCTGTGCTTTTCCTTCCTGGACTTTGGTGGTGCTCTTATCCAGAGTCCCTATGAGGTGTGGCAGGACCCCAACGGCCCCGAGGACCCAGACCGGCCCCGCAGGCGTAAGCTGGTCAACTTATCCCCTCTGTCGTCACAGGAGGCGTGTGGGGACGGTCACCTGGCCGTGGTGTGTTCTGAGAAACAGGCCAAGGTCATTCTCATGCCAACCCAGGCTGTACTGTTCACACACAACATCACAGAGTCCTCCTTCGTCCTGCAGGCTGACGTCGTCTCCGTCTGCAACAGCGTCTGCCTGGCCTGCTTCTGCGCAAACGGACACGTCATGACCCTCAGGTTTACAGTCTGTCTGTCTCTGTTTTGAAGCTGTCTTGGTTGTATACCCTTGATGACACCCCATTGAAGACATGGACAGAAAATACCTGCAGTTCTTTCATATTCATACAGGCACATGGGATCACTACTAATGCTACTACCCTTGAGGACGTTGTTGTTGATTTTTTTTTGTGTGTTGTTGTCTCCTCCCAGTTTGCCCAGTCTAAGACCCCTGATGAATGTCAACTACCTTCCCCTGACGGACATGCGTGTCGCCCGGACCTTCGTCTTCACCAACGGCGGTCAGGCTCTGTACCTGAGCTCCCCTACGGAGATGCAGCGCATCACGTACAGCCAGGAGATGACGGACAACCTGCAGGTCGGCGCCCATCTGTGTCTACACGTGTGCTTTTGTCCCACTGTGAATGTTTAGTGCGTCCGTACACACCGTCTGTGCAGCGTATTTGTTAGTGAATTGCGGAAACAATTCACAATGTGCCTCAACTTGTTTGTTTGTGTGAGCGTTCAACAGACTGGGTTCATGCAGGAATCCATGCGAGTGCACATACATGTGTGTGTGTGTGTGTGTGTGTGTGTGTGTATCATTGGTAATCCCATTGCACTGTAGCCATGACAGCACATTGCATCCTGAAACCATGGCAGAGTGATTTCTCAGGGCCTCTGGTGCAGTAAATATACAGGCGCCATAGTTGATACCTTTGGTAAAGCCCAATCGTGACATTGGCCCTTGAAGTGAAATGTCACGCTTGTCATGTGAGGTTTGTGTGTGTGTGTGTGTGTGTGTGTGTGTGTGTGTGTGTGTGTGTGTATGTGTGCGTGTGTGTGTGTGTGTGTGTGTGTGTGTGTGTGTGTGTGTGTGTGTGTGTGTGTGTGTGTGTGTGTGTGTGTGCTTGCGTAATCCAGCTTCAGACATGCATCCTCTCTTCCAGCAGCCACGTGACTGAACATGCTGCGTAACCACACTGCCATCTAACGGCACAGTAAAACACCAACACTGTTATGCTTCTCAGCAAGCCTCCTTTTCAAATTGGTTTACAATTGATGACTTTTCAATTCACCTACGACGTTTTAAACCCATTTAAAACTATTTCATCAACTATTTTAACCAACTTGCAATCCCTACATGCCCACAAATTGAGTGTAATCTGCTGTTGTGCTTATTTTGGTTCGATATGACTGTGTTACTATGTTTATTTTGATATGACTGTGTTACTATGTGTTTATTTTGGTATGACTGTGTTACTATGTGTTTACTTTGGTATGACTGTGTTACTATGTGTTTATTTTGGTATGACTGTGTTACTATGTGTTTATTTTGGTATGACTGTGTTACTATGTGTTTATTTTGGTATGACTGTGTTACTATGTGTTTATTTTGGTATGACTGTAATCTAGTTCTTGATTCGATGTTGTTATCAGCTCACTAACTGATGGTTCAATATGACTGTGTCTAATTCTCTGTTTGTGTCTTTTTCTGTGTCTGTCTGTCTTTGTGTGTGTGTTAATACATGTGGTGTGTTGATTCAGGACATGCTGGGGGAGCTGTTCATTCCTATAGAAACACCAGAGGCCCAGAACAAAGGATTCCTCAAGGGCTTCTTCGGGGGCAATATCCAGACCTTAGACAGAGAGGAGTTGTGTAGGTCACCTTCTAGATGTTGTGTGCTTTAGTTTGTGTTACATGTGTGTACCAGTGAATGAGTACGTGAGAGACAGTATGTGAGAGACAGTATGTGAGAGACAATTTGTGAGGGACAGTTTGTGAGAGACAATATGTGAGAGACAATTTGTGAGGGGCAGTTTGTGAGAGAGACAGTATGTGAGGGACAGTTTGTGAGAGACAATTTTTGTGAGAGACAGTTTGAGAGAGACAGTTTGTGAGAGACATTATTTGAGAGACATTTTGTGAGGGACAGTATGTGAGAGACATTTTGTGAGGGACAGTATGTGAGAGACAGTTTGTGAGAGACAGTTTGTGAGAGACAGTTTGTGAGAGACAGTATGTGAGAGACAGTATGTGAGAGACAGTATGTGAGGGACAGTATGCGAGAGACAGTTTGTTAGTGACAGTTTGAGAAAGACAGTTTGTGAGAGACAGTATTGGAAAGACAGTTTGTGAGAGACAGTTTGTGAGACATTTTATGAGAGAGATTGTGAGAGACAGTTTGTGAAGGACAGTATGTGAGAGACTGTTTGTGAGGGACAGTATATGAGAGACAGTTTGTGAGAGACAGCTTGTGAGAGAAAATTTATGACAGACAGTACTTGACAGACATTTTGTGAGAGACAGTATGTGAGAGACAGTTGGCGAGGGACAGTATGTGAGGGACAGTTTGTGAGAGACAGTACTTGACACACATTTTGTGAGACAGTTTGCGAGGGACAGTTTGTGACAGATATTTTGTGAATGACAGTATGTAAGAGACAATTGGTGAGAGACAGTTTGTGAAAGACAGTTTGTGAGGGACAGTATGTGAGAGACAGTAGTTAACCCTCTCTCTCTCTTCCTCATCCATCTCACCAATTTCTCTCTAACCCTCCCTTTCTGTATCTCACTCTCTTTCGCTCTCAATGCAATTCAGTTTCAATTCAAGGGGCTTTATTGGCATGGGAAACATTTACATTACATTTTAGTCATTTAGCAGACGCTCTTATCCAGAGCGACTTACAGTTAGTTAGTGCATAAATTTTTATACTGGAATCGAACCCACAAACCTGGCGTTGCAAATGCCATGCTCTACCAACTGAGCTACATCCCTGCCGGCCATTTCCTCCCCTACCCTAGACGACGCTGGGCCAATTGTGCGCCGCCCCATGGGTCTCCCGGTCGCGGCCGGCTACGACAGAGCCTGGATTCGAACCAGGATCTCTAGTGGCACAGCTAGCACTGCAATGCAGTGCCTTAGACCACTGCGCCACTCAGGAGCCGGCCGTATGTTAACATTGCCAAAGCAAGTTTTAGTGGTACCCACTTGCCAAAGCAAGTTTTTTACCCACTGTGCTTTTTTTTCAAATTTAGGGAGGAAGAGGACAGAGTTTTAGTTTCCTGGGGTTTTGAACGGTGTGATGTGAGCGATGGCTTCGCTGCCTAGTGTGGAGGAGACGCTGTTGTTACGGCATGGATTCAGTTATACATTCCGCTTGCAGATTGAACAAAGCTGTGGTTGTGTTCATGAAAAGCGTTAATTTGGTGGGTAGGCTTATTTCTAGTGGAATATTTGTAAGGGGTGTGTTGGTGCCAATTTCTCCTCTTTCTACCCCTTCGACTAGGGTGGTAGTTGCAAATTTGCCTCTGTTTATTACGGATGATCAAATCAGGAAGGTGTTGAGTCGTTTTGGTAAGTTTGCTAGTGATTTTCGTGTACTGTCGGCAGGCTTTCAGGCAGATGCCGTCAAGCATGTTGTTTCGTTCCGGAGGCAGGTGTTCATGTTTCTGAACAACAATGAGCAACAGTTAAATGTGCATTTTAAAGTGAGGCATGGGGAGGAGCTCTATGCAGGGTTTGCCAGCACAGATAGTCTACGGTGCTTTGAGTGTGGGGATTTGGGGCATAAGAGCTTTGAGTGTGGGGATTTGGAGCATAAGAGCTTTGCATGCCCACATAAAAGCCGTAGACAAGGTGAGGGTTCAATCACCAGTGGGGGAAATCGAGGTCAACGTGCAGGAGGCCATGAGACGCAGGCAGCAGACGCTGGGCCTAGTCATGCTATAGATGGTGGTGTAAATGAGGCTGGGACTAGTCATGCTATAGATGGTGGGGTAGATGAGGCTGAGTCTGGTCAGGTTATGCTTGTGGATGAGGAGAGTGTAGTGGGGTGGTTAAGCGACTGGGCGGGTGGAGGAGGGTGTCAAGCGGAAGAGGAAAAAGGGGGAGAAGAAAGGAGGTGGGAGGGGAGAGGCTGGAGAGTCTGCAGAGGCTGGTGTGGTGAAAGGCACCAAGGAACCTTTGCCTGGTGCTGGGGAGGAGGCCCCTACTAGAGAGGAAGGGCAGGTGGTCAGGATAGGAGATGGAGTTGAGGAGGAGGAAGGTGAGTCTGAGGAAGAGGACGATGAGGAGGATTTGTTTTCAGACTCCACCTCAATGGGTCCAGAGCTGACAGCCAGTCAGTCAGAGGGGTCAAAGTACACGGGGAGGGAACTGTCAAGGTTCCTGAATGAGACTAAGGGGACATTTTTTTAAATCTTGAGGCTTTTTTTTGCAATCCGGGAAAGTTTGTAAGATCAGTACAACATGCTATGAAAAATGAGGGGCATGGTGTCCTCTCACCCAGGAAACGGTTTAGGTTGAGGAAGTGGGTCACAACCGTGCGTAAAGGTCTACCTTCAGACACTGGTGGATTTTGTCTGGTCGGGCAATCACTAGCTTAGGGCGGCAGTGTTGTATGTGTCCGTACATGAAGGAGGACAGGGCCTGGTGGAACTGGAGAGCAGGGTGGCTGCATTCCGACTAAAGGCGGCGCAGAGACTGCTGTACCATACAGATGTCGGAAGGAGGGAACCAGCATGCGCGCTGTTGAGGAGAGCTGGCGGATTAGGGTTAGACCGGCAGCTATTCCTCATGTGGCTGGAGGGCCTGAGTAGAGCAGGTCTCTCTGATTTTTACTCTGCGGTGCTGAGGGCCTGGCAGCTACTAAGGCCCACACGAGAAGGGGGTGTGGAGCTTGGGCTGTGGGTGTGGGAGGAGCCTATCTTCCACAACCCAGCCATCCTTTTGAGATCGGTTCAGTCGGCCACCCTGAAGAGGCGACTAATGGCAGCGGGATTACTAAGGCTGGGTGACCTGCGACTGCTGGGAGAGGAGGGGTGGAAAACCCCAGAAGTCCTAGCACAACAAACAGGACTAACGTATCTTAGGCTGCTCGAGAGATTACATTACATTTTTGTCATTTAGCAGACACTCTTATCCAGAGCGACTTACAGTTAGTGCACACATTTTTATTTTTCATACTGGCCCCCCCGTGGGAATCAAACCCACAACCCTGGCGTTGCAAACGCCATGCTCTACCAATAGATTCCTGGGGGAAGTCCAGGAGGCACTGTCTGAGCCGGTAAAGGGGGTGTTTGAGCGGCCAAAGGGGGAGGGGCCACCAATGTTACCGCCACTGCACGTGACGGCAGAGACTGGGGACTGGCAAGGGGTTCTGGAGGACTTGTAAGGCGGGGCGGAGTATGTGGGGGGGAGAGTATGGTGGGTTTTAGATGGAGGGGGCTCTACAAACTCCCAGTACCAAAGAGGTCAGGGGACCTCCAGTGGAGGGTTCTACTTGGAGCCCTGGCTACTAACAGCTGGTTGTTACGGATTGAACCGGGAGTCGGACAGCGGTGTCCTTTCTGTGTCATGAGTGAAACTGTGATTCATGTGTTTTTCTGTGTGCGCCAGGTTAATGCCTTTAATGTCTCAGTTGGAATGTCTGTGTGAGAGGTTGGGGGTGGAGTTTACTGTCAGGATGTTTATAATGGGGTACAGGTATTCAAATAAGGAAAAGGCTAAATGTGTGTGGTTGAATTTTCTGTTTGCTCAGGCAAAGTTAGCTATTTGGATAACAAGGAGGAACAGGGTCAAAGGTGGGGGTATAACAGACCCTTTACTATTATTTAATGGGATGGTCTCTGCAAGCCTTAGGGTGGGATTTGAGTTCTATAAAATGATAAAAAAGTGTGGAGATGTTTCAAGAGATATGGTTTGTTTGGGGGGGGCTGTCTGTATAGCTGGGAAAGATGGTCTGGATATACGGTTGTAGAAGTGGTGAGGTTTGGGTTATTGTGATGTGTGGTGTTGTTTTTGTATCGTGGGGTAGAGGGAAAGGTGAGTCTGCAGTCCAGGGGATATTGGTATATTTTATTTTAGGGGGTGGGGGGGGGGCTGAGGTTTTAATGAAATGACGATCTACTATTAAAGAAAGATCCTCTTCTATCCCCCTCCTCTCCATCTCTCTGTAGTTGGGGAGGCAGCAGCGGGTAAGGCCTCCCGGAGCCTGGCCAAGCACATCCCTGGTCCAATGGGTTTGGAGAACATGAAGGCCGCGGCCGGCGGGGTGGTGGGGGACCTGGCCCGAGCCCGCATCGCCCTGGACCAGAGAGGAGAGAGACTGGGAGAGCTGGAGGAACGCACCGCCCTCATGATGAACAGCGCAGAGATGTTCTCCACACATGCCCACCAGGCAAGGCCCACCAGCTAGTGGTTGTGTGACGGAGAAACATGGGGATTAGTTAGTTATACTAACCTTACCCTGTGTCTGTATGTCTTTCTTCTATCTGTTCTCTACAGATAATGCTGAAACACAAGGACAAGAAATGGTATCAACTTTAAAGGCAGGACAGCGGGCTGGGCCATGGACCATCACTCAGAGAGAGAGAGTGAGAGAGAGAGAGAGAGAGCGAGAGAGAGAGAGAGAGAGAGAGAGAGAGAGAGAGAGAGAGAGAGAGAGAGAGAGAGCTTTGTGTTTATGGGCCTCCCTGTAGGACATCTGTACATCATTGTCACAACACTTGGACAGAGGGCGGTCACTTGTCTAGACTATACTGAGATGGACACAGACAAGGACATCCGTTGGTAAGGCTGGGGAACCCAGGAAGTGGATGATGACAGTCCATCTGTGTGGGTGGGTTAGCCAGATCTTGATGTGTAGATACTCTAACGGTTAAGAAACCAACAAGACTGCATGAAACAAAATGGATGCTACTTAAAACATAAAACTGCCATATTAAAAAGCAGCATGCTACTTTAAGAAATACGAAATAATACTTGTATTTCATAATATAAGCCAACAAAAGAAAGTATGAAAAAAAAAAAACGTTATATTTTTTGAAACATGAACAAAATATATATAAAAACAAAAATTGTATACCTGCATTTCTATAGAGCCAAATGTTTAATTTAGCCTTTTTCATTACTCTAATTTGGTTTCTGGACACATATCATATCAGTATCAACACTTTCTTTACACAATATTACTGCTTCTGATGCTGTTCATATTCTCACCATCAGTCACAAAGATCTCTGTGGTCTAATCAGTCACAAAGATCTCTGTGGTCTAATCAGTCACAAAGATCTCTGTGGTCTAAACAGTCACAAAGATCTCTGTGGTCTAATCAGTCACAAAGATCTCTGTGGTCTAAACAGTCACAAAGATCTCTGTGGTCTAAACAGTCACAAAGATCTCTGTGGTCTAAACAGTGCAAAAACACTCGTTTTTCAACACTCCACACATTCTGAACAACTGCACTGTCCATTCCACTGGCACTCATATCATTATTTTGGCTGCTGCTACTTACTTTACCTGTCAGCAAAAAAATGAACATTTTATCCCCCTAACGGAATTGTATGAACACAGACGATAGATAAATGTGTAACGTGTGAACGGTTATGGAAATTAGTTGTGTTGGCTGAGGGGCTGTGGTGATAGTGGTCTGTGTTGGCTGAGGGGTCGTGGTGATAGTGGTCTGTGTTGGCTGAGGGGTCGTGGCGATAGTGGTCTGTGTTGGCTGAGGGGTCGTGCCGATAGTGGTCTGTGTTGGCTGAGGGGTCGTGGTGATAGTGGTCTGTGTTGGCTGAGGGGTCGTGGCGATAGTGGTCTGTGTTGGCTGAGGGGTCGTGCCGATAGTGGTCTGTGTTGGCTGAGGGGTCGTGGTGATAGTGGTCTGTCTTGGCTGAGGGGTCGTGGTGATAGTGGTCTGTGTTGGTTGAGGGGCTGTGGTGATAGTGGTCTGTGTTGGCTGAGGGGTCGTGCCGATAGTGGTCTGTGTTGGCTGAGGGGTCGTGGTGATAGTGATCTGTGTTGGCTGAGGGGTCGAGGTGATAGTGGTCTGTGTTGGCTGAGGGGTCGAGGTGATAGTGGTCTGTCTTGGCTGAGGGGTCGTAGTGATAGTGGTCTGTGTTGGCTGAGGGGTCGTGGTGATAGTGGTCTGTGTTGGCTGAGGGGTCGTGGTGATAGTGGTCTGTGTTGGCTGAGGGGTCGTGGTGATAGTGGTCTGTGTTGGCTGAGGGGTCGTGGTGATAGTGGTCTGTGTTGGCTGAGGGGTCATGGCGATAGTGGTCTGTGTTGGCTGAGGGGTCGTGGTGATAGTGGTCTGTGTTGGCTGAGGGGTCGTGGTGATAGTGGTCTGTGTTGGCTGAGGGGTCGTGGTGATAGTGGTCTGTGTTGGCTGAGGGGTCGTGGTGATAGTGGTCTGTGACTGAGTGTGTTTATATTTATTAAAAATGATTAACGTGCCATATAATCAATACTGGCCAAGCTCCTTACTGTAAACTTGCAAATAACTATTCTATATGGTAACAATAATGTTTGCTGTAGATGAGATTAGGTGAGCCCAACCTTTCGGTGTGGTCGTTGATAGGCTTCCTTCGTTGTCGACTGAGTTTCTGGTTGTTTTGAATTGTGATATTCTCTTTTTCCGTTGTGTTGTTGTTTGTAGGTTCTTCATTGGAATCTTCTGCTACCTTTGTCATATCAGTGTGTGTCTCGCGCAAGCCCATGTAAAGACAAAACTCTTACTCTCTCTTCTGACAAAGCAATTCAACATGAACGAAGCCCTCGGTGGGAGGAGTGTATCATTATGTGTCATTGTGGATGGTTGGGAATGTGTTGACGTTTTGGTATCCAGACTGGTCCTCTTTTTACACTGCGATGTTGAACGATGCATCAGAAGTCTCCAGGTGTCATGAGTAGGACTAGGCCAAGCTAAAAGACTGAGTCTGGTCCATTTAAACACTACTACCAATCCAGAGCAGAGATAACCTTTCGGTCTGTACGTGTGCGTGCTGCATCCAGTCTAATAATAGTCTACCGTCATCAGCCTTGCAGTGTCCGTCGTCATTGGCACCTGTAGTATTATGGGTCTTCTGTGTCACGTGTAAGGGAATCCAGACTGGTGTGAATTTGAAGCAAAGATATTTATATTCTTTGTTTACTTGTATTGCTCTTGATTACCTTAATGTAACCCCTCGTATCCTCACCCCCTAGCGACTGGTGGTAGCCTCTTCTCTCCTAAATATTGTTCTATGATACATGTTGTTGTTGTTGTTGTTGTTGTTGTTGCTGTTGTTTTACAAGTCAATAAATGTACAAGTAACGCTGACAAATCCTCACTGGTTAAAAAGTGACATGACAATACCATTGTTTATTTTGCAGTTTCTAAGGGTTACGTTTTGTATTTTCAAATAATAGGAAAGTGAAAATGATTGTTATGACCACATCACTCACCTCCCTCACCGATGCTCACACGTCCACCGATGCTCACACGTCCACCGATGCTCACACGTCCACCGATGCTCACACGTCCACCGATGCTCACACGTCCACCGATGTCCACCGATTTGGGCACCATTCTCCCACACACACACACACACACACACACACACACACACACACACACACACACACACACACACACACACACACAGGTGAAAACTTGCAGTGTCGCTATTAATTCGACTCTGCTTCTTCTCAGGCTAGTGAGACAACCTACTGTACTGGGAGCCAGTCAGTCCCAGAGCCCATATCACACAGCCTTGCTGGCTTTACAGGCTAATGCCATTGTCCAGAACTGAGTGTGGTGGTCATAGAAATAGAGTCGATAGATTATACCTCTATATGTACTTCTCTGTCCATTAGGTTTGTGTTGAGTTAGTATCAGTGCAGTTAACTTCGATGGCTGAGAAAAAAAAAAAAAAAAAAACATATTCTACTGACTGACACACGGGGTGTTTTGATTGTATGTTTTGGGATTTTCTATCAACTGTACCTGTTTAATGAATCATGGTACTGTACCTGGTTATTATGGTTCTGTCCAATGTCACTGACCAAGACAACCATTTTTTCTCTCAACAAAAGTGTGTCTTGTTTAAATGGATTCTACCACCTTGTGTTCTTATTGATTATTATAGTAGGGTATTAGAGAAAATAACTGAACATTTGTTGATGCAAATGCAACCTCGAAATAAAACATTGATTGATGTACACGCCAGAGAACTCTGCACTGCTTTGTGACCCCAGTGTAACTTTATGGGAAAGTAATGCCAACACACTAAATACAGCAGCTGTTGTACTGAGACTATTGACTGTTGTAGCGGATGGCAGGGGTAGGGAAGCAGAGGTGGTACCACACAGATCCCAGAGTGGTGTAACAAGAAAAAACAAATCAGGGGGACCGTAGTTTTTCCTTATCTGGTAAAGCTAACCAGGTTAAGCTCCTGACCTTGTACGGTGTGACGTGATTAATCTGTTGTAAAAAAAAAAGGTTTAATAAGGGCTATGATGGGACCAGAGTTATTCTAATCAGGTCACATGGTTTAAATAAACTCCTGGAAAAAAACTCCTGGCCTTTTGGGAAGGATGAAAACTCTGTCAAACTGCAGCAACCTTGTACTGTTCATATTAATCATATTTTAAAGAAAGACTAGGGCCGTTTCCTATACACAGACACAGAGAAAGCACACCACAGGCCTAATTTGTTTACGAGCATGATAGTTGTACATTTAGTTTATGTTTGACACAGCTTGTTTGCCATTAGCCAATTGGCGTTTCTCAATGAGTTGAATCACATCCAACTGGTATTTATGACTTCACAACTGGTAATGATCACTGTCCCACTTGGTTATGAACGTAGCTTGAATGCGTCTGGCCTTTCCCTACCCATCTGGTCCAATTAGCTTCCCGCTCTACTTTCATTCTTTAACACAGACGTAGTGGGAGTGACCAAATCCGATTGCCAGCCTTGCCTGTGTCGTGACGTGACTTCCTTTAATGTATGTGTGACACATACTGAGTATATACGAAGAGGCAGGACGCAGACGCAGGAATTAACAAGGTCAAGGTTTACTTAACAATGATAAAGATAAATAAAAAAGATAGAATACACAACACGAAGCTAAACAATCACACACAACATCATCCAGAACAGTCCAGGGCTAAATAGGGGTGGTGATGAGATGATGAGGTGCAGGTGCGCTGGAGGTGATTAGGGTGCGTTAGGTTTCCATTCTGGTGTTGCCGAGGTGGTGCGCTCAGACCGGTGGCTCAGTAGACCAGCGAATCAGAGCGCCGGAGGGGAGCAACGGGAGGAGACGTGACAGTACCCCCCCCCCCCCGGACACGCGGCTCCAGCCGCTGGACGTCGCCGGCCAGGAGGACGACCCCGAGGATGAGGAGCGGGCCGGTCAGGGCGGTGGAAGTCCCGAATTAGGTTGGGGTCCAGAACGTCCCCAGCCGGAACCCAGCTCCTCTCCTCAGGACCATACCCCTCCAAGTCCACCAGGTAATGGAGACGTCCCCCACGGAACCTGGAGTCCAGCAGGTCCCTCACCGCATACGGCGGACTCCCGTCAATGTCCAGGGGCAGAGGAGGCGTACCCCGGGGGACAGAATCCACCAGAGGACCAGGAACCACCGGCCTGAGGAGAGACACATGAAAAGTGGGTGAGACATGGTAGTGAGGGGGAAGGAGCAACCGGTATGATAGTTCATTTATCCGCCGGAGGACCTTAAACGGTAACATCAAAACCTTTTTATATTGAAGGCCCCACTGGGAGTGAGTGTGTGTGTGTGTGTGTGTGTGTGTGTGTGTGTGTGTGTGTGTGTGTGTGTGTGTGTGTGTGTGTGTGTGTGTGTGTGTGTGTGTCAAAACATGCAGAAACAAACTATTTCACCAAAGAATCACTCAGTGATGTCACTATTAAGCTGTAGCTGGCTCTCAAGGTTCTTGCTGTGAAGCTGTGATCGTTTTGGCAGTGAACAGGAGTCCTGCATGACCGAAAAGTCTCTCACCAGGCTGCAGATGCAGGAAGACCTGTGTTGACTTTGAGTGACAGCTTCTTGATGCGAGGAAAGGTGTGGAGTAGATCCATACCTGCAGGGGACAGACATGAAAGGTACCTCTCCAGCTCTCCTACTTGTGATTTTCCCAACTCCATGGATGCAAAGAAGTCGTCTTCATCAGAGAGGCCGCTGTTTGCGCTGGTGACATCATCCAAGTCGGTGTCGAGGTGATTTCTGATGTAGTCAAGGCCTGTGGGTTTTAGGGCAAGATAAATCGTTTTTTTTTCAAACGAATTAAGTCTGCACATTATTCTTACCCTTCTACTGTATAGGCTGTCAAGCTGCTGATGTTTGATATTAAAATCTACCTGAGCTTCTAACTATATTGCCACCCTGTGGTTTGTCACTGACACACTATAATCCTAAATTACAGTAATATTATACAGAGTTATATAGGTCAATGTCTACTGGTTCACATTTGAATTGATAAACAAGTATATTTACCAGCATTTAAGATGTTCTCCTCTGTGGTCCAGGATGTTCTGAATCTTGGTAGGAGTATTGCTGCTGCAATCAGCTCAGGCTATTTCATGACGTCTCCAAAACGTTTCTGGATCCCTTGCTGCAGGGCGTGAACAAGAGGTGTACACATTTTGCAAGTTGACTCCAACCTCTTCAGCTTGTCCCGCAACTGGTAAAGTGTTGGCAGCAGGAGGCCCATATGCACAGACGATTCCCCTTGGAGGATATTAAGGGCCATGGCAACAGGCTTCATCACAGCAGCATACTCGACCAAAAACCCAATTTCAGCTGGATTGAACCTATAAAAGATGTAACGATAAAAAAATTACTTACAGCTATTTCTGGTACAATGTCTTTATTATGCTTTGTACATGTTAAATACACAAATAAATAAAAATAAAATAAATTAGTTACATTATTTCATTCAAGTCATCCACAATTGTCACACCACCATGCAAAGAAAACTTAGTTACTTGAGACAAGTGGATTCACCAATTAATCAGCAAGGCTTATTTATGTTTTATTATTCTTTAAAAACAAAATATACATTTTGTCAACTTACATCTTTATCTTTAATGCTGTGCAGACATTGCGAATTGCTTGTTCTCCTTGCTCTCTGTGAATGCGCTCAATCCTTTCTACAGCGAGGAACAGGGAGCTCCAGCGTGTCTGATTGGGTCGGAGAAACTGCAGCTTGAATTCACGTTCCACTGTTTCATGAGCCATGGTTGACCTGCTGGTTTTATTCCAAAGAGCATGACATTTTGCAAAAGCAGACCGAGACAGCCTCTTGTAGGTTTCGTTTGCAGCTCCTCCTGTAGCAGTGGCATCAACTGTGGATATAAGATTGAGGAGATTGCATGCACACTTTTGGTGCCTTGGAAGTTGGTACTCAAGGCCTGTGTTGTCATCCAGAATAGCAGACACATCTTGATACTCCACCTCTGACTCACTCTGATCTTCTGTTGCATCATCAAGGGTGGAGTCACTCTCCTCTTGTACATTGATGGCTTCCTCCTCTTTCTCCTCACCATATAATTGAAAGGCCTTCAGGAAGTTTGAGCCACTGTCTGTTGTCGTCCTGGTCACTTTTTCCCTGATGTGGTACTCAGAATGTATTTCCTTTAATGCAGCAGCAAGGACATCAAACGTGTGCGAGCATTTGACAGGTCTACAAGCCAATGCAGCGGAGTGCCTCTCCAGTGAGGTGATGTCTATCCAGTGACAGGTGACACCTAAGTAGCTACGTTGTCTGGCAGACCAGCAGTCTGTTGTGGTAGCAACATAGTTCACAGTACTCAGCTTTTTGATGATTTTGCTCTTCTTGTGTTTTGCAGCTTCTTGTATTCTTGTGCATAACGTTTTCCTCGTCATTATTGTATGAGGTTGCAAGGTTTCTATCAAAGTCTTGAAGGATGGCGTCTCAACCACAGAAAATGGTTGGTTGGCCTCACATACAAAACTTAGCACCAGCTTGTCAAGCGTTGCTTGTGTTACCCGTCCTGGGGCAGCAAAGGCTGTGATTTTTGCATTTTTCACAAGAGTATCACTGGAAGAGGAGGACTTACGCTTTCTGTGGTTCTCTAGTAAGTCTGTGTACTTTGCCAGTTTGTTGGGGTGAACCCTCTGTGGATAAAAAAATAAATATGTGAGGCTACAGGGAGATCAAGACATTAAAAGAGACTTATTATCACATCAAATTTGGATATCAAACTGTCCACTTAGGAAGCAACACTGATTGACAATACATTTCACATGCTGTTGTGCAAATGTAATAGACAACAGGTGGAAATTATAGGCAATTAGCAAGACACCCCCAATAAAGAAGTGGTCCTGCAGGTGGTGACCACAGACCACTTCTCAGTTCCTATGCTTCCTGGCTGATGTTTTGGTCACTTTTGAATGCTGGCGGTGCTTTCACTCTAGTGGTAGCATGAGACGGAGTCTACAACCCACACAAGTGGCTCAGGTAGTGCAGCTCATCCAGGATGGCACATCAATGCGAGCTGTGGCAAGAAGGTTTGCTGTGTCTGTCAGCGTAGTGTCCAGAGCATGGAGGCGCTACCAGGAGACAGGCCAGTACATCAGGAGACGTGGAGGAGGCCGTAGGAGGGCAACAACCCAGCAGCAGGACCGCTACCTCCGCCTTTGTGCAAGGAGTAGCAGGAGGAGCACTGCCAGAGCCCTGCAAAATGACCTCCAGCAGGCCACAAATGTGCATGTGTTTGCTCAAAGGGTTGAAACAGACTCCATGAGGGTGGTATGAGGGCCCGACACCCACAGATGGGGGTTGTGCTTACAGCCCAACACCGTGCAGGACGTTTGCCATTTACCAGAGAACACCAAGATTGGCAAATTTGCCACTGGCGCCCTGTGCTCTTCACGGATGAAAGCAGGTTCACACTGAGCACATGTGACAGAGTCTGGAGACGCCATGGAGAACGTTCTGCTGCCTGCAACATCCTCCAGCATGACCGGTTTGGCGGTGGGTCAGTCATGGTGTGGGGTGGCATTTCTTTGGGGGGCCGCACAGCCCTCCATGTGCTCGCCAGAGGTAGCCTGACTGCCATTAGGTACCGAGATGAGATCCTCAGACCCCTTGTGAGACCATATGCTGGTGCGGTTGGCCCTGGGTTCCTCCTAATGCAAGACAATGCTAGACCTCATGTGGCTGGAGTGTGTCAGCAGTTCCTGCAAGAGGAAGGCATTGATGCTATGGACTGGCCCGCCCGTTCCCCAGACCTGAATCCAATTGAGCACATCTGGGACATCATGTCTCGCTCCATCCACCAACGCCACGTTGCACCACAGACTGTCCAGGAGTTGGCGGATGCTTTAGTCCAGGTCTGGGAGGACATCCCTCAGGAGACCATCCGCCACCTCATCAGGAGCATGCCCAGGCGTTGTAGGGAGGTCATACAGGCACATGGAGGCCACACACACTACTGAGCCTCATTTTGACTTGTTTTAAGGACATTACATCAAAGTTGGATAAGCCTGTAGTGTGGTTTTCCACTTTAATTTTGAGGGTGACTCCAAATCCAGACCTCCATGGGTTGATAAATTTGATTTCCATTGATAATTTTTGCGTGATTTTGTTGTCAGCACATTCAACTATGTAAAGAAAAAAGTATTTAATACGATTATTTCATTCATTCAGATCTAGGATGTGTTCCCTTTATTTTTTTGAGAAATGTAGAAAATGTTTTAATCATATGTAACCTAAAAGACAAACATTCGCCTATCCACAGAATTTTTCATTTTTTTAGGAAACTTACCGCTACATGTTTCCTCAAGTTAGATGTTGAGTTCTTGAATGCTGAAATGTCCGTTTGTTTTGGTAGATACAGAAGACATAATGTAGCTGCTCTTTCGCACTTTTACTAAGGTAAACATGCTTTCAATATGAGGCCAGGGGTGCGGGTGTTCCTCCTTGTCTGTGTCTGCATTGCCGACGGCTAATTCGGACAATATTGTGTTGCTACGACTGTAAAGCTAACCCGTCCCGCCGCTGAGATGGAGTATGGTAACGTGACTGCACAACTACATTTTGATTGGTGAAACACAGTCACGTGGTAGAGCCTTAGCGGAAGTCTCTCTCTCTCTGTCAAAATAAAACATTAAAATGCGGGGGGATAAAGACAACAATGCGTAGAATACCAAAGAGGTAAAAAGAAAAGTAACGACCTCATTGTAGCGGAGTAAGAGTACAGTTTCTTCTTCACAAATCTACTCAAGTAAAAGTAAAAAGTATAGTGATTTAAAACTACTCCTAGAAGTATAATTTTTTCTAAAACTTACTCAAGTAAATGTAACTCGTTTCTACCCACCTCTGCGTGGAACAACAAACCACCTGCAGGCAGGTCTTCCGGCATGACGTGGATCCAGGCTGTGATCCTCTTGGTGCTCCAATTGATGGTGGGGTTGTGTAGTCTGAGCCAGGGCAATCCCAAGGGGTGACGTGACGATGTGAAATGACAGCTCCTCGTGGTGCTCCGGTACTGTGGGAATGGTGATGGGGTGAGTGACATGCGTAATGGTGCCTTATCCAAGGGGTTTATTGTCAAGTGAGTTGACGTGTAGCGGATATGGCAGTGGCAGGGCGGGCAACCCCCATTCAGAGACCAGCTCCCTATCTATACGGTTCCCAGCTGATCCGGAATATATCATTGCGGTAGAAATGGAAGAGAATGAATAACCAGTCACCGTCATGGGAACTAAAAACAATGGTTTTGTGATAGGAGCTGACGTAACACGCACAGAGTGGAGACGGGAGTTATACCGCCTAGATAGAGAGCCGCCAGGAGATCTGTGGTCCGTGGTGGTGTAGGGGGTGCTGCCCACCTCCATGGGTGAGGACTCGGAAGCAGGTCGGCTTCCATAGCTCAGATGTCGTGAGCGTCGAGGCTCCGGGAGATGTTGGGAACGTTGTCTCTCTCTCAACATGTCGTCAAGACGGATGGACGTGGGGATGAGTGTATCAAAGTCCATCTTGTCGTCCCGACATGCGAGTTCCGTCTTGATGTCCTCCCGTAAGCCTCTCCTGAAGGCCGTGTGCAGAGCACGCTCATTCCAGCCGGAAGACGGCGCCACCGTGCGGAAGCTCAGAGCGTACTCGGACGCGTGCCCCTCTCTCTGTTGTAGATGGAGGAGACGCTCACCCCGTCCTTTCCCTCCGTGGGATGATCAAACACAGCCCTGAACCTAGTGAGGAAGGTGGGGTAGGGAAGTGTCACTGCCTCCTCTCCTTCCCAGACTGCCATGGCCCAATCCAGCGCCTTTCCTTTAAGAAGCGAAATCCTCAGCGCTATCCTGGCTTGGTCAGATGGATATGCCCCAGGCTGACGTGCCAGATATAGGGAATCCTGTAGCAGGAAGCCGCTACATTTAGTAGTTTTACCGTCATTGCGCTCCGGTAGGGCGAGGGTTCCCGCAGGAGTGGGTGATAGCACAGGAACAGGTGGATTGGGGGCACTCGCCGCTCCCTGAGGTGGAACCGGAGCGCTGGGCAGATTATGCAGAGTTTGGAGCACTACCTGCATGGCGGCGTTCAACATTGTACATTTTAGTCATTTAGCAGACGCTCTTATCCAGAGCGACTTACAGTTAGTGAGTGCATACATTATAATTTTTTTATTTTTCATACTGGCCCCCCGTGGGCCAACTGAGCTACATCCCTGCCGGCCATTCCCTCCCCTACCCTGGACGACGCTGGGCCAAATGTGCGCCGCCCCATGGGTCTCCCGGTCGCGGCCGGCTACGACAGAGCCTGGATTCTAACCAGGATCTCTAGTTTCACAGCTAGCACTGCGATGCAGTGCCTTAGACCACTGCGCCACTCGTGAGGCTGGGCAAGCTGCTGCTGGTGCTGGTCGAGGCGCTGGGAAACTCCTGCTGCGTCCATTTTTGTTTGGTGTGTGATTCTGTGACGCGTAATGAGTATACGAAGAGGCAGGACGCAGACGCAGGAATTAACAAGGTCAAGGTTTACTTAACAATGACAAAGAGAAATAACGAAGATAGAGTACATGGCACGAAGCTTAACAATCACACACAACATCATCCAGAACAGTCCAGGGCTAAATAGGGGTGGTGATGAGATGATGAGGTGCAGGTGTTCTGGAGGTGATTAGGGTGCGTTGGGTTTCAATTCCGGTGTTGCCGAGATGGCTCAGTAGACCGGCGAATCAGATCGCCGGAGGGGAGCAACGGGAGGAGACGTGACAGTATGACTGTTATTTATCGAATCACGTGACTATGTTTAATTGTCACTCGATTAAATTAATCATGTAACAATTAACTCTTTAGGAATTTGTGGCACCACGGAATAAGTTGTTTAACGAGTTACCATCTCCCGAATTCAACTCTTAGAATATATATATATATATATATATATATATATATATATATATATATATATATATATATATACACTTCCGTTTAAAAGTTTGGGTCACTTAGAAATGTCCTTATTTTTTGTCCATTAAAATAACATCAAATTGATCAGAAATACAGTGTAGACATAGTTAATGTTGTAAATGGCTATTGTAGCTGGAAACGGCTGATTTTTTTATGGAATATCTACATAGTCGTACAGAGGCCCATTATCAGCAACCATTAGTCCTGTGTTCCAGTGGGACATTGTGTTTGCTAATCCGGGATGCTGACCTACTTGGCAGAGTTGCAAAGAAAAAGCCATATCTCAGACTGGCCAATAAAAATAAAAGATTTAAGATATGTATTTTTCTTTGCAACTCTGCCTAGAAGGTCAGCATCCCAGAGTTGCCTCTTCACTGTTGACATTGAGACTGGTGGGTACATTTTAATTAAGCTGCCAGTGGAGGACCTGTGAGGCGTCTGTTTCTCAAACTAGACAATAATGTATTTGTCCTCTGCTCAGTTGTGCACCGGGGCCTCCCACTCCTCTTTCTATTCTGCTTAGAGCCAGTTTGCACTGTTCTATAAAGGGAGTAGTACACAGCGTTGTACGAGATCTTCAGTTTCTTGGCAATTTCTCGCATGGAATAGCCTTAAATTCTCAGAACAAGAATAGACTGACGAGTTTCAGAAGAAAGTTATTTGTTTCTGGCCATTTTGAGCCTGTAATCGGCCAGTTGTATTGCTTCTTTAATCAGCACAACAGTTTTCAGCTGTGCTAACATAATTGTAAAAGGGTTTTCTAATGATCAATTAGCCTTTTAAAATGATAAACTTGGATTAGCAAACACAACGTGCCATTGGAACACAGGGCTGATGGTTGCTGATAATGGGCCTCTGTACGCCTACGTAGCTATTTACAACATTAACAATATCTACACTGTATTTCTGATCATTTTGATGTTATTTTAATGGACAAAATAATTGCTTTTCTTTAGAAAACAACTAGTTACTGTTAAATAACCTGGACATGTACATCAACGACCCACTGATAATGGGCCTCTCTACGCCTATGTAGATATTCCATAAAAAATCTGCCATTTTCCAGCTACAATAGCCATTTACAACATTAACAATGTCTAAACTGTATTTCTGATCAATTTGATGTTATTCTAATGGACAAAAAAATTGCTTTTCTTTCGAAAACAAGGACATTTCTAAGTGACCCCAAACTTTTGAATGGTAGTGCATATATATATGTTATATACTTATCAAATAATTACCTCTTATCAGTCTCATTCTGAATGTCGGGTAATCCTTGAACCTGCAAGAACCCTATCCTTATTGATGAATCAGCAATACACAAATTGACTTAATTATTTATTTACTAACTAACTAAATGATAATGATAACAAAATACAAACACACATACAGTGGGGAGAACAAGTATTTGATACACTGCCGATTTTGCAGGTTTTCCTACTTACAAAGCATGTAGAGGTCTGTATTTTTTTTCATAGGTACACTTCAACTGTGAAAGACAGAATCTAAAACAAAAATCCAGAAATTCACATTGTATGATTTTTAAGTAATTAATTTGCATTTTATTGCATGACATAAGTATTTGATACATCAGAAAAGCAGAACTTCATATTTGGTACAGAAACCTTTGTTTGCAATTACAGAGATCATACATTTCCTGTAGGTCTTGACCAGGTTTGCACAAACGGCAGCAGGGATTTTGGCCCACTCCTCAATACAGACCTTCTCCAGATCCTTCAGGTTTCGGGGCTGTTGCTGGGCAATACGGACTTTCAGCTCCCTCCAAAGATTTTCTATTGGGTTCAGGTCTGGAGACTGGCTAGGCCACTCCAGGAACTTGAGATGCTTCTTACGGAGCCACTCCTTAGTTGCCCTGGCTGTGTGTTTCGGGTCGTTGTCATGCTGGAAGACCCAGCCACGACCCATCTTCAAATGCTCTTACTGAGGGAAGGATGTTTTTGGCCAAGAGCTTGCGGTACATGGTCCCATCCATCCTCCCCTCAATACGGTGCAGTCGTCCTGTCCCCTTTGCAGAAAAGCATCCCCTAAGAATGATGTTTCCACCTCCATGCTTCACGGATGGGATGGTGTTCTTGGGGTTGTACTCATCCTTCTTCTTCCTCCAAACACGGCGAGCGGAGTTTAGACCAAAAAGCTCTATTTTTGTTTCATCAGAACACATGACCTTCTCCCATTCCTCCTTTGGATCATCCAGATGGTCATTGGCAAACTTTAGACGGGCCTGGACATGCGCTGGCTTGAGCAGGGGGATCTTGCGTGCGCTGCAGGATTTTAATCCATGACGGTGTAGTGTGTTACTAATGGTTTTCTTTGAGACTGTGGTCCCAGCTCTATTCAGGTCATTGACCAGGTCCTGCCGTGTAGTTCTGGGCTGATCCCTCACCTTCCTCATGATCATTGATGCCCTACGATGTGAGATTTTGCATGGAGCCCCAGACCGAGGGTGATTGACCGTCATCTTGAACTTCCATTTTCGAATAAATGTGCCAACAGTTGTTGCCTTCTCACCAAGCTGCTTGCCTATTGTCCTGTAGCCCATCCCAGCCTTGTGCAGGTCTACAATTGTATCCCTGGTGTCCTTACACAGCTCTCTGGTCTTGGCCATTGTGGAGAGGTTGGAGTCTGTTTAATTGAGTGTGTGGACAGGTGTCTTTTATACAGGTAACGAGTTCAAACAGGTGCAGTTAATACAGGTAATGAGTGGAGAACAGGAGGGCCTCTTAAAGAAAAACTAACAGGTCTGTGAAAGCCGGAATTCTTAATGGTTGGTAGGTGATCAAATACTTATGTCATGCAATAAAATGCAAATTAATTACTTAAAAATCATACAATGTGATTTTCTGGATTTTTGTTTTAGATTCCGTCTCTCACAGTTGAAGTGTACCTATGATAAAAAAATTACAGACCTCTACATGCTTTGTAAGTAGGAAAACCTGCAAAATCGGCAGTGTATCAAATACTTGTTCTCCCCACTGTAGGTTATTGATTACTAACAAAGTACATTGAAAACAGGTCCCTAGTGGACTGGACTAACATTAGAATGAATGCTTGGGTAGAAGGAGGGTCAGAATGGAAGGGAGAGACAGAGATTCAAACTATCGTAGTTACTTTGGAAACTACGCTCACAGTAATCATAATACTTATGCACCCTAATAATCGCTCATTCGGATTAGAAATGCAACATGTATTTACGTGTTGCTGTCCTCGATAGTTGAGTTAATGATGTAGGACTCTGGTTTGCCCACCAGAAATCTCAATGTCCTTTGTAGAGTTTCTGGTCGTAGTGGTGGTTATAATGGATATTTCAGATGTACCAGCGGTTGTCTGAGAGGGATTGTCCTCTCCTCTCGTGTCTTTAGTGAAAGTTCTCCAGACGACTATACATGTCAGCTGCAGACTGAGATGATAAGGTCTAGTGCACTGTCTTCTTCTGCACCTCATGTAGAGGTTGAGAGATTCAGAGTTTCTTCATTTCAAACGTGTGGACTAACGTCTCATGTTTTCTGGGCTTCCTGGTCTGGTAGAAATTCAACCATTTGCAACGTTTAGCTCACGCTTCACGTCTGCTGGTCTGAGGTGAATTTCGTCACGATGCACTCAGGGGATGCACTCGGGGTAAAAGGGGCGTTCCATCATATTTGTGCTCATCTGGGCGTGGCCACTGACTGAGAACAAAACAATATGGAAAACAATCATCTCATCTAGAATGCTGAAATCACATTGTTATCTTCACAAAATTATTATTATACTTAATCATTTGTTCTATTCAACAATTAGATGCAAACCTCATAACTGGGAAGTGTACCCCCCACCGTCTTTTATGACATCACAACATAGTAACGAATTTGACATGATTGTTCTTTAAGTCCCGACCAACCTTTTCCCACATTCTTTTAAGTATATACGACCAGTCATAAAACTGGCCCCAAGGAAAGGTGGTGTTCAAACCTTTGCCTAGCCAGCATGTTTGATCCTCAACCCATGAGGGCAAGTCATGACACCTGTCTGCCTGTAAAGATCTTCTCCCCATTCCGACCATGATTTTATATGTGTGCATGCATGTTTTATTCGAAACTTTATCGGTAAAAACGTGACAGCGACAACAGCAAGCAGATAGAAACCGCTGTGTTGTGTATACATGAAACTAATCAAAACATTGTATCCTGGTGTTTCCCAGAAGGGGTGTTTTTCACTGGATGTAGGCTATGTACAATGCTGGCAGCCAGATGTCGAATTATCCGGCGTTCACTGGCATACTGAACACCCGCAAAAATAATTAATAATGTATGTAAAAGGAGGGGGGACTGTTGGTCTGTTTTCTGTACAGTAGGAACATACTGTGGACATATATGAGGAAATCTCAGATTTATCTCAGTGAACATAAATGTGCTGAATTCTCAGAATCGTCGGGGTGTCCCGTGACACCTTGTCCGGCCTATCAGCTCACCCTCTGTGAGTATCCCTATAATTACAGGACTTGCTAACAGACTGGTAGATCAAGTTATCCACATCCCCTTGGAAATCTAACACCTATCCTACTTAGAGAGAAGCAATCATTCCAGAGGTGATCCTGCGGATCTCACTGTTTTCTCATTCAAGACTTGTGACTGAGTTCACAATCCTGAGATCAGAGCAAGAGTTCACTGCACGGAAAAACTCTAATAGACTTTACTTTCCTGGACTGAGAACTGAGAACTGAGAACTGAGAACTGAGAACTGAGAGCGAGAGAGAGAGAGAGAGAGAGAGAGAGAGAGAGAGAGAGAGAGAGAGAGAGAGAGAGAGAGAGAGAGAGAGAGAGAGAGAGAGAGAGAGAGAGAGAGAGAGAGAGAGAGAGAGAGAGAGAGAGAGAGAGAGAGAGAGCGCACCAATTGCTCTATATGGCAGCAAAGTATGGGGTCCGCTCTCTAATACTGAATTTACCAAATGGGACAAACATCCAATCGAAATACTGCATGCAGAGTTTTGCAAGACTGTATTGCAAGTGCAAAGAAAAACTCAAAATAGCGCATGTAGAACAGAATTGGGCCAATACCCCCTCCTTATTCGAATAGAAAAAAGAGCCATCAAATTTTACAACAATCTAAAAACAAGTGACCCCAAAACATTCCATCACCCAGCTCTACTATGTCAAGAGATGAAACAAGAGAAGAGTCCCCTCAGCCAGCTGGTTCTGAGGCTCAGTTCACTAACCAAAACCAACCTCATAGAGCCTCAGGACAGCACTCAGAAAATCTGGCCCAACCAAATCATCACGAAGCAAAAATAAAAAATATATCACCTATTGGAAAGACACCACAACAAATCCAAGTAAACTTCCATGCTATTTGGCTCTAAACAGACAGTACATGGTAGCCTATTCCATGTCTATTCCTGGTTGGTGAGCTCAGCTCTATAGTTTCACATGATGTGAAAGCCTATTGTCGATGTAGCCCTTTCACATATTCTCTTTCGATTAATGAGATCATATCATTCTCTAAAAGTCCTGTGAACGTGTTGTTGTATTTGTCCGAGCTGAGTACGAAACTATTCATATTGACCTGTGGAGATTCTCATCTCGATAACTGTGCTGTAGAACCGTATCTTTTAACTACCTCATTTTGAACTTATTTAGTCTAGTAAATAAAACCTTGAATGAATCATTTGCAAGCGATTGGGTTTTTGCAGAGCGCAGTTAGAGAGAGAGCTTATGATAGAGTTAATTCAAGGATTTCTCTATATCCAACCCTTAATGGTGCTCCTCTTAGATTCATTTGGATAGGATAACCAGATTAATCAAATAAATCAGATACATTAATTATTCCAGTAATTAATCAGTAAATTATCTTGAATATTTTTTATCCAAAAGTCACAACAACATTAACCATTAAAGTCATTCATAAATGTTTTTAATTTCCATATGTACCAGGAAGCTAAAGTGTTTGTTTCTTGGGGCTTCAGGAATGTGACTGAAAAAAAGTGTCTCAGGCCTTAAACTGAAGTATTAGGGGATATTGGTTGAACATGACGGCGCCAGTGCCATGAGTGGACCTTACTCAGGTCTTCAGAAGCGCATATCAGACTGTGAGCCCAATACTTCTTAGGTAGTTCTTTATTAGTTTTAGTTTAGAAAATGATCTCTCCGCAGAAGTGACAGTTACAGGGATGGTTAAAAACAGCTTGATTGCCGCAACAACATCATGGGAACTGGGCAGAAGGGAATGGTGCTTCAAATAAAGGCAGTTCTGCAACATATTTAATGAGCCTCTCATTCTCCTTAATTGAATTAAAGATTACCATCTTCAGCGGACCAAAGTTATTGAGGGCTTGAACAAAAAAAAAAAAAATTGTTCAAACTGTAGAAACGGGGTTTGAGTTGTGTGGTTTCAATATCAACATTCCCTTACAGTGAGGGAAAAAAGTATTTGATCCTCTGCTGATTTTGTACGTTTGCCCATTAATAAAAAGACATGATCAGTCTATAATTTTAATGGTAGGTTTATTTGAACATTGAGAGACAGAATAACAACAACAAAAATCCAGAAAAACGCATGTCAAAAATGTTATAAATTGATTAGCATTTTAATGAGGGAAATAAGATTTCACCGCCCACCAAAACTCACGGACCAGGCAAGGAGGGCATTAATCAGAGAGGCAACAAAGAGACCAAAGATAACCCTGAAGGAGCTGCAAAGCTCCACAGCGGAGATTGGAGTATCTGTCCATAGGACCACTTTAAGCCGTACACTCCACAGAGCTGGGCTTTACGGAAGAGTGGCCAGAAAAAAGCCATTGCTTAAAGAAAGAAATAAGCAAACACGTTTGATGTTCACCAAAAGGCATGTGGGAGACTCCCCAAACATATGGAAGATGGTACTCTGGTCAGATGAGACTAAAATTGAGCTTTTTGGCCATCAAGGAAAACGCTATGTCTGGCGCAAACCCAACACCTCTCATCACCCCGAGAACACCATCCATGGTAGTGGCAGCATCCTGCTGTGGGGATGTTTTTCATCGGCAGGGACTGAGAAACTGGTCAGAATTGAAGGAATGATGGATGGTGCTAAATACAGGGAATTTCTTGAGGGAAACCTGTTTCAGTCTTCCAAAGATTTGAGACTGGGACGGAGGTTCACCATCCAGCAGGACAATGACCCTAAGCATACTGCTAAAGCAACACTCGAGTGGTTTAAGGGGAAACATTTAAATGTCTTGGAATGGCCTAGTCAAAGCCCAGACCTCAATCCAATTGAGAATCTGTGGTATGACTTAAATATTGCTATACACCAGCGGAACCCATCCAACTTGATGGAGCTGGAGCAGTTTTGCCTTGAAGAATCCCAGTGGCTAAAAGTGCCAAGCTTATAGAGACATACTGCAAGAGACTTGCAGCTGTAATTGCTGCAAAAGGTGGCTCTACAAAGTATTGACTTTGGGGGGGTGAATAGTTATGCATGCTCAAGTTTTCTGTTTTTTTGTCTTATTTCTTGTTTGTTTCTCAATAAAAAATATTTAGTATCTTCAAAGTGGTAGGCATGTTGTGTAAATCAAATGAAACAAACCCCCAAAAATATTTTTTTATTCCAAGTTGTAAGGCAACAAAATAGGAAAATGACCAAGGGGGCTGAATACTTTCTCAAGCCACTGTAGCTTTAGATAATACACTGCTAAATGAAACAATATATATATATATATATATATAAAAATAACAATTGTTAGCTGATTAGTATTCTGTTGCATCAAATACATTTTTAACAATCTGCAATGCAACTTTAGTAATTACATTATTGCCACCAGCCAGCAGCATCGTGACACCGTGTATAGCTTCATGAAATGTAAGGCTTAACATGAGGAAATGACTACCAAATAAGCCTACCAATAAACATGGCTCCATTAGCTAAAGCAAATCTAAACATGCCCTGGCACCACAGACAGACTATCATCGATTCCAAAGGCATGCAGCCACATAGACATGTTACAATTTCAACACCACGGACAGCGATCGGTAGTCTATACTTTGTGAGTGGCTGTCTGACTGACACATTCAATTATATGTTTTATCCTAGGGAGGGGGGAGAACTCTGACCTTGTGTGGGTCCAGAGAAACTGCGTTACGCCAGTGCCGTAGTTTCCTATATTTTACAGGGATAGTCAGTTACAGGATTGAAATGCTATTGTATGCGAGCAGTTCAGAGACGACAAAGGACAAGGGACCAATCAACGCATTTTTCAGAAGAGCCGAGTCGCACAAAACATATTGCGTAATGTGCTTTTGGAACAGACAGCTCCCGGGTTTCAACTGGCACCGTGCCTAGTGCTGGAAGAACTTTGGTATGGGGGTCCCGGACTCGAGGCAAATATTGTCCTTCCATCTCGTTTCTTCTACAGACAGACTCTCAGACAGCTCAGGGAGAAAGTGACGTCACCATCTTTGTTAAAGGAAAACCTCCCTGATGATGTAGAGCAGCTGCAGTCTGTGGAATTATAAAAACCCAACCTGGACTCAGGGGTAGACGTACCATAGTAAATGTAACTCTGTCTCCCTCTATTTAGTGTGATATGTCACGTTTCATTTCGTATGTATTCATTTGTGAATGTCCATAATCCGTTTTCGTATGATATTTTGTACGATACTGTATGTTATGAAATACAATTTGTACGATATGTTACGGATTGCAATTTGTTTTGGCTAACATTATCTAGGTGGCTAATGTTAGCTAAACTAGGGGTTAAGTTTAGTGGTTAAGGTTAGGGTTAAGGTTAGGGTTAAGGTTAGGAGTTTGGTTAAAGGGTTAAGGTTAGGGTTAGGGGAAGGGTTAGCTAACATACGAAGTACTTGCAAAGTAGCTAAAAGTAGTAAGCATTAGCAAAGTTGCTAATTAGCTAAAATGGTAAAGTTGTTCGTGATGAGATTCAAACAGGCAACCTTTGGGTTGTTAGATGTTCACATTATACCAACCAGACTACTTTTGTTTTTGCCTTCTGTGTTATGTAACCATACCAAACTTAACATATCATACTAATTTGAGTGTCCCGGATTTACATTTACTGTGTTACGTTTAGTCTGTGAGGCCAAGATGTAAAACCACAATGAGATACAAAGTTGCCGAGAAAGTTGAACTGGATGTTTATGTCACTGAACCGACATGAAAGACTGTGCATATCATATTTCAAATTTTTCTCACGTCAGTCTTCTCCAAAAGTATTAATTGGCTGATACACCTTGTTCTGTAGAATAACAGTGTTCTCCTACTCCAGAGTTCTGTCATTGTTGTTTTTGGGGTGACCGCGCACAAGGTTCACTTTTGGATTACATCATTGTTAGCCTCCTTTCCCAGTTTTTACATGCATATATCACCTGGAGTGCAGATGCAAAGGCACAAACAGCACAAACCATCATTCAGTTACCAAACTTTGGATCTGCACTGTTCTTCAAGTAAATGTGTTTTTTTGTAAATCTTTCAGTAGAAATTGTTAAAAGTAGTCCCATAGAGTTGTATGGCTTGTTGTGGTCCTCTGTAGCTCAATTGGTAGAGCATGGCGCTTGTAACGCCAGGGTAGTGGGTTCTATCCCTGGGACCACCCACATGTAAAAATGTATGCGCACATGACTGTAAGTCGCTTTGGATAAAAGCATCTGCTAAATGGCATATTATTATTTGTTAAACTTTGCAATCGTTGGTTTTTGTTTGAGATACATTTTAAAGTGAAAAACCTGTGTCTCAGATTCAGTCTGTTACCATTGCATTGCTACCCTACTGCAGTTGGACCTGCCAGTATATCCTCCTATGTATTATTGTGATCTTATCTGTGATGACCATGAGCTCAGCCAAACACGATCCTTACTGCTCAGCTCATATAGGCCAACATTTCTGCTTCCAACCTGCATGTGTGTGTATATGTCTTCCAGAGGGGTTGGGATAAAGTGGAGGTAAAATTTCTGTTGGACCTGAATATACCATTCAGTTTCACGTCATCTCCCGGAGAGAACACGTTTGCTGTGAAGATCATGTCATCAGTGGATCATTTCACTAGGATCTGGGTGTAGGTTCTAGATCTCAGGGATGGATCCTTCCTGGATCGACAAGCAGGTCTCCAAGTCCCCATTCATTATGAAAGGTAAACCAACTAACTCTCCCTCTCTCTGTCACTCTCTCTCTCTATCTCGCTCTCCCTCTGACACACAAACACACACACACACACACACACACACACACACACACACACACACACACACACACACACACACACACACACACACACACACACACACACACACACACACACACACACACACACACTAGTGTCTATCTACAGGTTAAATTAGTCAGTGAAGGATTTTCTGGTCTTTTGCCAGTCTTACTTCTCCCATCTTTGCAGGTCATGAGGGTTGTGTATCCAGTGTATGATGAGGATTGTGTATCCAGTGTATGATGAGGATTGTGTATCCAGTGTATCATCTAGGTCCAGTGTATGATGAGGGTTGTGATAGTCCTCAGTCCAGTTATTCATTGTGGAAGGATGACATGCGCTATCCACTGTCCTTACCCCAGATAGAGCAGGACCTGGCCCTGTTCCCTAGGGTGGACCATGATACAGCGCTGGCCCGCCCACTAGGGCGTTAAGGGCGACGGTGTCACGACTACCGCCGAGGCCGCCTCCCCTCCTTGTTCGGGCAGGTTTCGGCGTATCCGGCTTACTAGCTACTGCCAATCCATTTATCTTCACTCCATTTGTCTTGTCTTCAATCACACACACCTGGTCCTTATTCCCTCATTAGTCATGGTATAAGTGTTCCCTCTGTTTCCTTGTCTGTGTGGGTGATTGTTTGTTTGTGGAGGTTAGTGAAGCTCGGTGGAGCTCGTGTATTGTGTATCGACGGGAGAATTTTCCTGTGTGCCTTGTATTTTCCAGTGCGCCTGTTTTGTGCCCTGGAGTGTGTTTGACGCATTTCTGCGTAAACCTGTATTTTGCGGATTAAAGCCTGTTATTCTGTGATTTACGCTCCTGCGCCTGACTTCTTCAACACCACCTCATCACAGGCCACTTGTGATTGGTAAAAAAAGATATACAGCTCTGGAAAAAATTAAGAGACCACTGCAAAATTATCAGTTTCTCTGGTTTTACTATTTATAGGTATGTGTTTGGGTAAAAATAACATTTTTGTTTTATTCTATAAACTACTGACAACATTTCTCCCAAATTCCAAATAAAATATTGTCATTTAGAGCATTTATTTGCAGAAAATGACAACTGGTCAAAATAACAAAATAGATGCAGTGTTGTCAGACCTCGAATAATGCAAAGAAATAAGTTCATGTTCATTTTTAAACAACACAATACTAATGTTTTAACTTAGGAAGAGTTCAGAAATCAATATTTAGTGGAATAACCCTGATTTTCAATCACAGCTTTCATGCGTCTTGGCATGCTCTCCACCAGTCTTTCACATTGATGTTGGGTGACTTTATGCCACTCCTGGCGCAAAAAGTCAAGCAGCTTGGCTTTGTTTGATGGCTTGTGTGGCATACATCTTCCTCTTGATCACATTCCAGAAGTTTTCAATGGGGTTCAGGTCTGGAGATTGGGCTGGCCATGACATGGTCTTGATCTGGTGGTCCTCCATCCACACATTGATTGACCTGGCTGTGTGGCATGGCGCATTGTCCTGCTGGAAAAAAAAAACTATCCTCAGAGTTTGGGAACAATGTCAGACCAAAAGGAAGCAAGTTTTCTTCCAGGACAACCTTGTACATGGCTTGATTCATGCGTCTATCACAAAGACAAATCTGCCCGATTCCAGCCTTGCTGAAGCACCCCCAGATCATCACCGATCCTCCACCAAATTTCACAGTGGGTGCGAGACACTGTGGCTTGTAGGCCTCTCCAGGTCTCCATCTAACCATTAGACGACCAGGTGTTGGGCAAAGCTGCAAATTGGACTCATCAGAGAAGATGACCTTACTCCAGTCCTCTACGGTCCAATCCTTATGGTATTTTGCAAACCTCAGCCTGGCTCTTCTTTGCTTCTCATTGATTACGGGCTTTTTTCTAGCTTTGCACGACTTCAGCCCTGCCCCTAGGAGCCTGTTTCGAACCGTCCTCGCCGTGCACTTCACCCCAGCTGCCGTTTGCCATTCTTTTTGTAGGTCACTTGATGTCATCCTACGGTTGTTGAGTGACATTTGAATGAGTTGGCAGTCATCCCGGTCAGTAGAGAGTCGTTTTCACCCTCAGCTGGTCTGTAGCTTTGTTGTCCCCAATGTCTGCTGTTTGAACTTGTTCTTATGAACCGCCATCATTGAAATGTTAAGGATGGAAAGCAACCTGACACTCACTGTATCCCTCTGCCAGTAAAGTCAGAATTGAACCCTTATTTTTCTCACTCAAATCATTCCTTTTCAACTCTTTTGGCAAGGCCAATAGTAATTTTTTTATCAATATTACTTTTGAGATACTATTAGCACTGTTTTTGCCATCCAGCTGGTCCTATTGCAAGAGGATAATGATGACCACAGCAGTGGTTTTTATACTTTTCCTCGTTAAATAAGATTTGGTTCAGGTGATCACCTAATCAGTACCTAATTCAGTAGAATGAGGTGTGCTTGTGTTGGAATTCAACTGACACTGGAATGGAATGGCTGTCATACATGTAGAGATGCTGATTTAAGAAAAATGTGCAGTGGTCTCTTAATTTTTTCCAGAGCTGCATATATACTGAACAAAAATATAAACACAACATGCAACAATTTCAATGATTTTAATGAGTTACAGTTCATATAAGGAAATCAGTCAATTGAAATGAATTCATTAGGCCCTAATCTATGGATTTCACACAACTGGACTGGGGCACAGCCATTGGTAGGCCTGGGACCCACTGGGGAGCAAGGCCCAGCCAATCAAAATGAGTTTTTCCCCACAAAATGGCTTTATTACAGACATAAATACTCCTCAGTTTCATCAGCTCTCCGACTGGCTGGTCTCAGACAATCCCACAGGTGAAGAAACCGGATGTGGAGGTCCTGGCCTGGCGTGGTGACACGTGGTCTGAGGTTGTGAGGCTGGTTGGGCGTACTGTCAAATTCTCTAAAATTTGGAGGCGGTTTATGGTAGAGAAATTAGCATCCAATTATCTGGCAACAGCTCTGGTGGACATTCCTTCAGTCAGCATGCCAATTGCATGCTCCTTCAAAACTTGAGACATCTGTGGCATTGTGTTGTGTGACACAACTGCACATTTTAGAGTGGCCTTTTATTGTCCCCAGCACAAGGTGCACCTGTGTAATGATCATGCTGTTTAATCAGCTTCATGATATGCCACACCTGTCAGGTGGATGGATTATCTTGGCAAAGGAGAAATGCTCACTAACAGGGATGTAAACAAATTTTGCACAAAATATGAGAGAAATAAGCTTTTTGTGCATATGGAACATTTCTGGGATCTTTTATTTCAGCTCATGAAACATGGGACCAACACTTTACATGATGCGTTTATATTTTTGTTCAATGTCTATATAAACTGCCAGTCAAAAGTTTGGACACACCTACTCATTCAAGGGTTTTTCTTTATTTGTACTATGTTTTAAATTGTAGAATAATAGTGAAGACATCAAAACTATGAAATAACACATATGTAATCTTGTAGTAACCAAAAAAGTGTTAAACAAATCAAAATATATTTGATATTTGAGATCCTTCAAATAGCCACCCTTTGCCTTGATGACAGCTTTGCACACTCTTGACATTCTCTCAACCAGCTTCATGAGGTAGTCAGGTTTTTATAAATGTTTGCCAATTTATTCAAACGAAAAAACTGAAATACCTTATTTACATAAGTTTTCAGACCCTTTGCTCTGAGACTCGAAATTGAGCTCAGATGCATCCTGTTTCCATTGATCATCCTTGAGATGTTTCTACAACTTTATTGGAGTCCACCTGTGGTAAATTCAATTGATTGGACATGATTTGGAAAGGCACACACCTGTCTAGATATGGTGCCACAGTTGACAGTGCATGTCAGAGCAAAAACCAAGCCATGAGGTTGAAGGAATTGTCCGCAGAACTCCGAGACAGGATTGTGTTGAGGCACAAATCTGGGGAAGGGTACTAAAAAATGTCTGCAGCATTGAAGGTCCCCAAGAACACAGTGGCCTCCATTTTTCTTAAATGGAAGAAGTTTGGAACCACCAAGACTCTTCCTAGAGCTGGCTGCCCTGCCAAACTGAGCAGTCGGGGAGAAGGGCCTTGGTCAGCGAGGTGAGAGCTCCACAGTTTGTCTGTGGAGATGGGAGAACCTTCCAGAAGGACAACCATCTCTGCAGCACTCCACCAATCAGGCCTTTACGCTAGTGGCCAGACGGAAGCCACTCCTCAGTAAAAGGCACATGACAGCCCGCTTGGAGTTTGCCAAAGGCACCTAAAGACTCTCAGACCATGAGAAACAAGATTCTCTAGTCTGATGAAACCAAGATTGAACTCTTTCGCCTTAATGCCAAGCGTCACGTCTGGAGGAAACCTGGCACCATCCCTAAGGTGAAGCATGGTGTTGGCAGCATCATGCTGTGGGGATGTTTTTCAGCGGCAAGGACTGGAAGACTAGTCAGGATCGAGGGAAAGATGAACAGAGCAAAGTACAGAGAGATCCTTGATGAAAACCTGCTCCAGAGCACTCAGGACCTCAGACTAAGCGAAGGTTCACGACCCTAAGGACAACGACCCTAAGCACACATCCAAGACAATGCAGGAGTGGCTTTGGGACAAGTCTCTGAATGTCCTTGAGTGGCCCAGCCAGAGCCCGGATTGAACCCGATCTAACATCTCTAGAGAGACCTGAAAATAGCTGTGCAGCGTCGCTCCCATTCCAACTTGGCAGAGCTTGAAAGGATCTGCAGAGAAGAATGGGAGAAACTCCCCAAATACAGGTGTGCCAAGCTTGTAGCGTTATACCCAAGCAGACTCAAGGCTGTAATCGCTGCCAAAGGTGCTTCAACAAAGTACTGAGTAAAGGGTGTGAATACTTATGTAAATGTCATATTTCCGTTTTTCATTTTGAATACATTTGCAAACATTTCTAAAAACGTTGTTTCTGCTTTGTCATTATGGGGTATTGTGTTTAGATTATTATTATTTTTTAAAATCCATTTTTAAACAAGGCTGTAATGTAACAAAATGTGGAAAATGTCAAGGGGTCTGAATACTTTCCGAAGGCACTGTACGTAGACATTGTATCATTCATAGATTATGTTTTAAATGATAATAAAATTGTGGTGAATTAAAAACACTTTTTACATACAAGCTGTTCAGTTACTTACTACTCCTCAGTGACTGCCAGCAGACTGCCAGCAGCTCAGCCTCTGTGGGCGCATAGGCCATGAGAACATGGCTTGGATTGTTTTGCCAGCTATTTGCTGGCAACTGCTCCAATGAAATCGCAGGAGTTTCTAGCATAGATTATACAATTATAACAACACAAAGTAAATGGACCGTCCTGTGGTGCTCAAATATGCATGCATTCAAGTCAGAATTACGATTCATTTAGGAGCCTGGGACCTGATAAACCAGACAACTACATCCAACAAGAGTGGAAGGACTGCGGGATACACTAGCTAGAACCTTCTCATCGTGGATCTGGTAGGACAAAAAAGCATGGCCAATTTTGTTTCCCCCTCAATAAGACTTCCCCCCATCAGGTTGTACTGTAGGTAATCATAATAATAATATGCCATTTAGCAGATGCTTTTATCCAAAGCGACTTACAGTCATGCGTGCATACATTTTTACTAGGGGTGTAACGATTCGTTTTAACAACGATTCGATTTGTATCACGATTCGTGGTTGTCGATACGATTCAAGGACGATATTGGTTCATTTAGAACGATACGATCCGAAACGATTCAGTGACTTGAAATCGATTCAGTAACCTTTTAGCCAAAAATTCAACCAGTGTGACTGAAATAAATACCTGGATACTGGACAGTGCAGGTGAAGTTTCCTAGATTCCTGTTTCTTGTAAGGACCGCAATGGTGGCTTGATAATTTCTCGCTCGTCGGCTTCTCCTCTGTCGTCCGCCATGCTATGTTTTGTTGTCTTTGCGCCTTTGCGCTAGCTGCTGGCGCGGGCGATGACGTCACGGATAGGCAGACTGAATCAAGTAATGTTTAAAGCCTTTATCATTAAAAGTGCTAAGAAAAAACATCCATATAAAGTCTGACGTGCTTAAATCCAATGGGTTATTTCCTAGTATCGATACAATCGATTTATTACATTTTAAAACTATGTTAGATTGATATATGTTGTCCAAAAGGCCAACTCGCCGAGCACAGATCGATGTAGTTGGATCATAGGAGTATAAATCGATACATCGATGTAGTAGATGGATCGTTACACCCCTAATTTTTACGTATGGTTGGTCCCGGGGATCGAACCCACTACCCTGGCGTTACAAGCGCTGTGCTCTACCAATTGAGCTACAGAATGATCTACCAAATGCGCTACAGAGGAGCAGCTGACAGGGCGACATGTTGTGTGGAATAAAACAGCATAAAACCGGGTGTTTCAGAAAGCATGATCAAATTAATTAGCCAGCTACAGTAATTTTGAGAAACATTGAGAAATAGTTTGGTCGATTTGTTTGTGAAATTAACCATATATCTACCTTTGATAGCCAGCTAGCTAGTTAGCTCCCATGCCAATGTCAAGTCTTTCTAAACTAATATCTGACTAACTTGGAAATATTAAGTTATTTCAGAATGAAAGTTAACTTGCTAACGCATCATGCTTTGTGACATTATGTTAGCTAGCTATCCCCAGTTAGATACTGTGTTTTCGATTATTGCATCTGAATGATTGTTGCGTTCACCCTGGTTTCCACTATTGACCACAGCCACAAAGGGTCAAGGTTAAGGAGGCTTAAAATTGGTCTATGACTTTGTAGCTGTGGTAACTAGTGACGACGGTTGTCCCTGGTGCACTCGTTTGTTCGTGAGCTGGCTTTTCGTTCTAAATCGTATAATATAATCTGTTCAAAACAGTGGCAGTATGTGCAGCAGTGGTCATTCGTTTTTTGACATGCAAAAGTGAAATAGGTGTATTTATGCTGTTGTTCAAATGCACAGATCACATTATATATATATATATATATATATATATATATATATATATATATATATATATATATATATATATATATATATATATATTCTCAAAGAAACTACAGGTAGTTCGAAAAGTTGGCATCATATTTCTGTCATGCTGCTTTGTTGACAACTCCAACCACCTTGCGCCCCGGCTATTCAGCCAATCAGCGGCCGCTGCTGCCCTGACCACAACACCATGGAGGTGCCGCAGCGCTTCCGACAGAGACAGAGCCGCTGCCACTACACCATCAAAAACAACAAGGTACATGGTATGGTATTCAAAACGTGTCTTAGACTAGGAGTACTGACCTAGCATCAGTTCCCATGGCCATATAATTAATCAGGATTCTAAAAGGCAAATACTGATCCTAGATCAGCACTCCTACCTCTGAGACTTTATGTGAATAAGGGCAGCGCAGGCCCAGGTGGAAACGGGACCATTTCCAGTCATAAACGGGACATTCCTGTAAAGGTTGTGAATAAGGGCAGTGCAGGCCCAGGTGGAAACGGGACCATTTCCAGTCATAAACGGGACATTCCTGTAAAGGTTGTGAATAAGGGCAGCGCAGGCCCAGGTGGAAACGGGACCGTTTCCAGTCATAAACGGGACATTCCTGTAAAGGTTGTGAATAAGGGCAGCGCAGGCCCAGGTGGAAACGGGACCGTTTCCAGTCATAAACGGGACATTCCTGTAAAGGTTGTGAATAAGGGCAGTGCAGGCCCAGGTGGAAACGGGACCGTTTCCAGTCATAAACGGGACATTCCTGTAAAGGTTGTGAATAAGGGCAGTGCAGGCCCAGGTGGAAACGGGACCGTTTCCAGTCATAAACGGGACATTCCTGTAAAGGTTGTGAATAAGGGCAGCGCAGGCCCAGGTGGAAACGGGACCGTTTCCAGTCATAAACGGGACATTCCTGTAAAGGTTGTGAATAAGGGCAGTGCAGGCCCAGGTGGAAACGGGACCGTTTCCAGTCATAAACGGGACATTCCTGTAAAGGTTGTGAATAAGGGCAGTGCAGGCCCAGGTGGAAACGGGACCGTTTCCAGTCATAAACGGGACATTCCTGTAAAGGTTGTGAATAAGGGCAGTGCAGGCCCAGGTGGAGTGACCGTTTCCAGTCATAAACGGGACATTCCTGTAAAGGTTGTGAATAAGGGCAGTGCAGGCCCAGGTGGAGTGACCGTTTCCAGTCATAAACGGGACATTCCTGTAAAGGTTGTGAATAAGGGCAGTGCAGGCCCAGGTGGAGTGACCGTTTCCAGTCATAAACGGGACATTCCTGTAAAGGTTGTGAATAAGGGCAGTGCAGGCCCAGGTGGAGTGACCGTTTCCAGTCATAAATGGGACATTCCTGTAAAGGTTGTGAATAAGGGCAGTGCAGGCCCAGGTGGAGTGACCATTTCCAGTCATAAACGGGACATTCCTGTAAAGGTTGTGAATAAGGGCAGTGCAGGCCCAGGTGGAGTGACCATTTCCAGTCATAAACGGGACATTCCTGTAAAGGTTGTGAATAAGGGCAGTGCAGGCCCAGGTGGAAACGGGACCATTTCCAGTCATAAACGGGACATGCTTCTAGCCCCTGGACCACATGTTTTACACCTCTGTCCTGTGTTGAACCACCAGCAATAACAACCAGGTGGTATTGGGAAGGCCCCTTAATAACACTGCGGAAGCCACCAGTAATAATAACCAGGTAATAACACTGCGGAAGCCACCAGTAATAATAACCAGGTAATAACACTGCGGAAGCCACCAGTAATAATAACCAGGTAATAACTCTGTGGAAGCCACCAGTAATAATAACCAGGTAATAACACTGTGGAAGCCAACCAGTAATAATAACCAGGTAATAACACTGCGGAAGCCACCAGTGATAATAACCAAGTAATAACACTGCGGAAGCCACCAGTAATAATAACCAGGTAATAACACTGTGGAAGCCACCAGTAATAATAACCAGGTAATAACACTGCGGAAGCCACCAGTAACAATAACCAGGTAATAACACTGCGGAAGCCACCAGTGATAATAACCAGGTAATAAAACTGTGGAAGCCACCAGTGATAATAACCAGTTAATAACACTGTGGAAGCCAACCTGTAATAATAACCAGGTAATAACACTGTGGAAGCCACCAGTGATAATAACCAGGTAATAACACTACGGAAGCCACCAGTATTAATAACCAGGTAATAACACTTCGGAAGCCACCAGTGATAATAAGCAGGTAATAACACTGCAAAAGCCACCAGTAATAATAACCAGGTAATAACACTGCGGAAGCCACCAGTAATAATAACCAGGTAATAACACTGCGGAAGCCAACAGTGATAATAACCAGGTAATAACACTGTGGAAGCCACCAGTGATAATAACCAGGTAATAACACTGTGGAAGCCAACCAGTAATAATAACCGGGTAATAACACTACGGAAGCCACCATTAATAATAACCAGGTAATAACACTGCGGAAACCACCAGTGATAATAACCAGGTAATAACACTGTGGAAGCCAACCAGTAATAATAACCAGGTAATAACACTGCGGAAGCCACCAGTAATAATAACCAGGTAATAACACTGCGGAAGCCAAAAGTGATAATAACCAGGTAATAACACTACAGAAGCCGCCAGTAATAATGACCAGGTAATAACACTTCGGAAGCCACCAGTATTAATAACCAGGTAATAACACTACAGAAGCCACCAGTGATAATAACCAGGTAATAACACTGCGGAAGCCACCAGTAATAATAACCAGGTAATAACACTCAGGAAGCCAACAGTAATAATAACCAGGTAATAACACTGTGGAAGCCAACTAGTAATAATACCCAGGTAATAACACTACGGAAGCCACCAGTATTAATAACCAGGTAATAACACTACAGAAGCCACCAGTGATAATAACCAGGTAATAACACTGCGGAAGCCACCAGTAATAATAACCAGGTAATAACACTCAGGAAGCCAACAGTAATAATAACCAGGTAATAACACTGCGAAAGCCACCAGTAATAGTAACCGGATAATAACACTGTGGAAGCCACCAGTAATAATAACCAGGTAATAACACTGCGGAAGCCACCAGTAATATTAACCAGATAATAACACTGTGGAAGCCACCAGTAATAATAATCAGTTAATAACACTGCTGGAAGCCAACCAGTAATAATAACCAGTTAATAACACTGTGGAAGCCAACCAGTAGTAATAACCAGGTAATAACACTGTGGAAGCCACCAGTAATAATAACCAGGTAATAACTCTGTGGAAGCCACCAGTAATAATAACCAGGTAATAACACTGCAGAAGCCACCAGTAATAATAACCAGGTAATAACACTGCGGAAGCCACTGGTGATAATAACCAGGTAATAACACTGTGGAAGCCACCAGTAATAATAACCAGGTAATAACACTGTGGAAGCCAAGCAGTAATAATAACCAGGTAATAACACTGTGGAAGCCACCAGTAATAATAACCAGGTAATAACACTGTGGATGCCAACCATTCATGGAACATCTGTCAGTCAAAATGTTATAGATTTCAATAAGATTTACAAGCTATTTGATATATCTCTAACACCCGCTATCTGGATATGTTTTATCTCTTGCTTGAAGCTTATTCCATACCCAAACGGCATGAACTGGATAAAGGGTAAATCCATTTGAATTCAATCACTTTTTGACAGCACCCCCCTTTCATTTGAACGAAACCTTCCATACATATTTGCCCATTGTAGAAGTGCTCAGAAAGTTACTTTTTGGACCTGAAAAAAAGTGATTGAATTCAAATGGATTTAACCTATACCCACTTCTCTTGTTTCGCTACACGGTGTGTGTGTGTGTGCGCGCGCGCGTGTGTGTTAGTGTGTCACTTCAGTGATGTCACACAGACCTGGTAAGTGGCAGTGGTAGCAGCAAGTGAGTGGTTGATTGGTGGTAGACCTCATGGGGTGAGATGAGAGAGAGTGAGAGACAGAGGTCAGCAGCAGTTCCCACTCACTACTGTGGAAATTAGACGCTAGTTTACAAGAGATGTTCATTATAAGATGTTGCTACCACCACTGTTATGATTACAGCCTGTATTGACAACAATGTTATTACAATGTATAACACTTGTCATAAACAATGTCTGTTTAACGTTCAAAACCATTTACTGAGTGGAATGTCGCTCAGTTGGTAGAGCATGGCGCTTGCAATACCAGGGTTTGATTGCCGGGATCAACAGTACAAGAAACCATTTTTTATGCACGTCTGACTTTAAGTCTACTAAATGGCATATATATTAACTCCTTGTTGAGGCACAGTATTCACCATTGAAAGACAAAGGCTGATTGGAAGGGGAGGTTTCACTTATACCTGTCACATTCGTTCAGATGTGCAATGACTGACGGATCGGACATGGCGGACGTGCTGGGAGCTAAGTGAAGACGGGGTTGTTTCAGGACCTGGCCGGTGTTTGTTGTTATCTGTCCCTGTGGCCACTAGATGGCGGTGTCCGCTCATGAAAATTGCAGCCTATGACATTTCTGTTAAGAATATATGTGAACTTTATTTATATAGACTGTGTTATATATCAGGGTATGTTGAGGGTGAATTCTGATGCAGATATATATATATATATATTAAGTGTACAGGGATGATATGTAGATTTATGGATGTGTTATGATATATAGGTGGTGCATGTTCTAAGCCCAGTGTCTCTTGATATATAATATATGCCATTTAGAAGACGCTTTTATTCAAAGTGACTTACAGTCATGCATTCATATGTTTTTGCATGGGTTGTCCCAGCGATAATCTAACCCACAAACCTTGGCATTGCAAGTGCCATGCTCTACCACCAATGGAGCCACACAGTACGACATTGTTATTCTGTTATGCAGCGACTAGTTTCCCACACATAGGAAAACACACATTTCTCACATTTCTCCTCTCTCTGTGCGTGGTCAGATAGTGGTGTATGTTCCCAGTGTCTTCTCTCTCTCTCTCTGTCTCTCTCTCTCTCTCTCTCTCTCTCTCTCTCTCTCTCTCTCTCTCTCTCTCTCTCTCTCTCTCTCTCTCTCTCTCTCTCTCTCTCTCTCTCTCTCTCTCTCTCTCTCTCTCTCTTTCTGTGTGGCCAGGTACGGGTCCCATAGGAAGTGCTATTTGTGAACCTGGGGGACTGGCACCTGGAGAAGAGGATGCCCTCAGAGACGGCTTCACCCCATCTTCTCCTAGTGCGGCTCCGTCCTATATGTGCAACAGAGCCCTTCAAGCTGCTGCAACGTGGTATCTATGGGACCAAAACAGCGGAGAAGTTAAGCCTCTTTGTGCGTGCAACGTCATCTCGCTGAGTCTACCTTTAATGACGCACATAATGGCTTCGAAAACCCAAAAACAAACAAAGGGGGCGAGACTTGTACAAATTAGAGAATGGTTTGGACTAGACTTTATGGCAAAGGAAAATGAAAAAAAAAAAATATATATATATTTTACAGGTAACTTTACAAGGCTACATGGCAAATCGTGGAAACGAGAGATCAGTGAGTGCTTTCAGTGAGGTTTGTTTTTGAGAGGATTGACTTGACTTTTCAGGCTGTGTTTTCAAACAGCTCTTACACCAAAAGGACATTATCTTGCATTTTCACAATTGCACAGTATAATTCCAACCTCAGTGCGAAAATGTATGTAAAGCACAGGAAAATCACGTTTTTGACTGCACTGGGCCTTTAATGAATGAGACTCTTAACAGTGTGGGGGCAAGAGAAGGCAATTTGATGTCACTTTGTACAAAGGTTTTGACTGCTTGTTAGCAATTGTTAGTTTTTTTACTAGATAGTCATCATCCTCTACCCAACCCCCCCTCCTCTTGTTATCTGATCGTCTGGTCTTTTAATTTTAAATTGCACTTTTAATTGATGCACCTGATTTTATGTAGGCCTACTTTTAGTCTGAGATGTTCTTGACTATCTTGAAATGTATTATTATTATTAATCAGTCTTCATGTGTCAGCATTTGTAGATGTTTTTGTCCTATAGCATTTTTGTCTCTCTACACTTTTTGGGGCGGTTTCTCAGACACAGATTGGTAATCCTGGACTAAAAAGCATTTTCAATGGAGATTCAATGGAGATTCTCCATTAGCTTTTTACTCCAGGACTATAATTAATTTGTATCTGGTAAACAGGCCCTTTGAGTTACAACTACAATCCTTCAGGAAAGTGGAACTCGCATAAACACCCTAAAAGACTGATTAAAATGTAACTGAACACTCTCCCTACCATCTATCTCTACTGACAGTACAAGCGCCAGATCAACATAGACACTCTCACCACCCCACCACTTAAAAGTGTCGAACACATTAGCATATGTAGGCACACGTTTTCCCATTAGGGGAGCATATGTAGGCCCACATTTTCCCCTTCTGTTCAGACACTCACTATCATCTCTCTCTTTCAGAGAGATGCCCGCATTGACACAATCATCTGATGGGATACAGTATATTATGTTACCACTAGATACTTGTCCAGGTAACACTTCACTTTACACCTGGATAACTAAATGGCATACTTTTAGAAAAAAAGGGTTCCAAAAGAGTTCTGTGGCTGTCCCCATAGAATAACCCTTTTTGCTTCCAGGTAGAATCCTTTTTGGTTCCAGGTAGAACTCTTTTGGGTTCCATGTAGAACCCTCTGTGAAGACAATAGAGGAAGACATTTGTTTGGCACTGGATGTTGTTAGTGATTTCTGTCTGAGGTTTTGCAGGCTCAGTTCTGACCCTACACGTGTTGCCGTTTTATATTGGTGGTATATGCTGACATTGAAGAAGCAGTAGAGTCCTTTACAGCAGGTGTGACCTTCAACAGGTGTTTTGGCTCTGTTGCCTGTTTTCCATGTGGTTTCACATGTTCCTCAACTTGAAATGCACCTAATGTTACTATCCTCTTTCCCAGCCCCTCCCAGCCCCACCTAGCCCGTCCCAGCCACTCCCATCCCCTCCCAGCCCCTCCCAGCCACTCCCAGCCACTCCCAGCCACTCCCAGCCACTCCCAGCCCCTCCCAGCCACTCCCAGCCCCTCCCAGCCACTCCCAGCCACTCCCAGCCCCTCCCAGCCACTCCCAGCCACTCCCAGCCACTCCCAGCCCTTAGAAGAACATGTACTTATTTGTCAGTCAAAAGCAAGACAACTATTTTTATTCATGAGAATATAGTGTTTGTATTTGATTTTACTAAAAACTCTATAGATGTATATGTTTTTCCCCCTTGCACTCTTTCAAAGATAAACAGTGTGTCTGCAGTGGTGGAAAAAGTACCCAATTGTCATACATGAGTACAAGTATATATACCTTAATAGAAAATGACTAAAGTAAAAAAGTAAAAGTCACCCAGTAAAAATAGATAAATGACAAACTGGGTATACTAGAATTAGTCTGTAAGGATGTAAAAGAGCTGAAGGCGAGCCTTGAAATTTAGTTTAGAAAAAGCTGCGATAATGGAGAACGATACAAAAAAGGGACAGTCACTAAGAGAGAAACTGACGTTAAGGAACTTAAAAAGGAGAACAACTTTCTAAGACAAGCCTTACTAGACATACAGACTAGATCTATGAGAGAAAATCTAGTACTTACAGGTATCCAAGAAAAAGAAGGAGAGGATCCTGATAAAATAGTGAAGGACCTCTTTCTTACAGCGCTTCAAATCCCACTCAATGTTGTCGATAAAATCCAACTCCAACGTGTACATCGTTTCGGACAAAGAGGACAGAGATATGAGCGTCCAATCGTTGCCAAATTTGCTTTCTTTAAGGATATAGTAATGGTTAAAATCTTAGGTAAAATACTTGCTGGCATCAAAATAGGCATGAATGATCAGTTCCCGAGGGAGATTGCAGAACGGTGCAAAGTTCAGTACCCAATCTTTAAGGAAAATAGATTAAAAGGGAAGCACGTTGCTCTCGTAGTCGATAAACTGTATATTGACAACCAAATGTTCCGCGACACAAAGACTACTCCATGGCTATTCTGAAAGTTCTAATAGAGGAGTCGAATAATGGAACACCCAATACTAGCCATGGTAGGGATCGTAACAATAAAACACATTTATAGTAGGTATAGTATTTTATAAAGGGATAAGACGGCATTAGAAGAAAGGATAACTAGCAAAATAATACATCTTCATATATAACTAATTAGAACACAAAAGTACTCAATCAACATAGTGGAGATAAAAACACAGCAAACAGAAGACATAGAAGGCACAGTATGTGGGTATGTGTAGATGTATTGTGATGGAAGGTGTGGTGTGCGTACTTGTGTTTGAAAAAGTGTGGCGTTAAGTGAGTGAGAAAGGAAATGGTTGCATATCCCAGAACCAACGTGTGTCTGTGAGCAGGTGTTGTGTGAGAGAGCTTTCAATTTTGTGCAGATGAGGAATATACATTTTAAAATAAAGTATGATGGAACGGTCCCCAACCCTATATCCTAGACACCCACCTCAGCGACCCATACACCAAAGAGAAGTCCCCATCTATTTTATGGACCTGCTGTGAGTTGCCTATATGCAGCCAAAACATAAAAATAAATGTGGTCAGAGACCTACTTGAGCAGCACCGCCCCCTCAAGATTCTGAGCCTGCCTGGCAGGGTTGGTCCTACAAAGCCAAAGCCCCCTGATGGGAGAGCATAATATACAAGGAAATTCTAAAAACTGCTAATGAGAACCTTGACGACCTTGTACCTAGCCAGTGGGGATTCCGGTGGGGTACCTCCACCCAGGTAGTGGCAGTGCTGGCAACACTGGCTGCAGTAACCCATGGGGAGGGGGTCACACTCGGACAAATCAGAGAGGGGGCACAAAATAATCAAATGTCTGACTGCACAGAGATGCTTGGGAAAATGGTTACAACAGGGGACCAGAGTGTGTGTGTTTCAGGGGAAGGGGGTGGATCTGATCTCCATCACCTAGGACATGACATACTGTAGGTTAATCAAATCTAAATGTTTTGTCAATTTTTGCTCAATCTTGCATGCTTTCTCAAACAGCTGTAACTGTATATGCATTCGTAAATCAGGTTATTTTTTGAGTTGGCCTCTGGGGGCGGCAGGTAGCTTAGTGGTTAAGAGCGTTGTGCCAGTAACCGAAAGGTCGCTGGTTCTAATCCCCGAGCCGACTAGGTGAAAAATCTGTCGATGTGCCCTTGAGCAAGGCACTTAACCCTAATTGCTCCTGTAAGTCGCTCTGGATAAGAGCGTCTACTAAATGACTAAAATGTAAAATGTAAATATACATTTTAGTCATTTAGCAGACGCTCTTATCCAGAGCAACTTACAGTTAGTGAGTGCATACATTATATTTTTCATACTGGCCCCCCGTGGGAATCGAACCCACAACCCTGGCGTTGCAAACGCCATGCTCTACCAACTGAGCTACATCCCTGCCGGCCATTCCCTCCCCTACCCTGGACGACGCTGGGCCAATTGTACGCCGCCCCATGGGTCTCCCGGTCACGGCCGGCTACGACAGAGCCTGGATACGAACCAGGATCTCTAGTGGCACAGCTAGCACTGCGATGCAGTGCCTTAGACCACTGCGCCACTCGGGAGATGTAACAACCTTTACATTGATTGTAACGTTGATTGTGGAGGAAAGGGGTTGACTGTGTAAGAGTGTGTGTGTGTGTGTGTGTGTGTGTGTGTGTGTGTGTGTGTGTGTGTGTGTGTGTGTGTGTGTGTGTGTGTGTGTGTGTGTGTGTGTGTTTGTGTGTGTATCCCACATCTGTTGCAAGGGGGTAAGGATGTTAGGGAGAATATAGGATGAACCACAATAATTGTTTGCTAAAAGAATAATTGCTTGAGAAAAATGTAATGTAATGCAATGGCAATCAGGGTTACAGGTAACAATCCTTTGCATGAACTGCTGACATTATTACGCATATTAATTGATAATGATGGAAATTAAGATATGCATGATATTTGAATAGATACATATTTTTAAAACTATATATAAAGCAAATTGAGGTGAGAGCATTGGAAATGCTTTTGGCGGTTGACCTGCTTCTGTTTTGTGGGGGGCACTGTGTGCTGTTTTCAAAGGATTGGTCATGGCCTCTCGGGGGCCTAGGGATCCGGGGGGGCGGGGTTGGTCTGCTGATCACTGGGATGACGGCCCAACTTGGGATGGGGAGGGGCTTTAGCGGGGGGAATAGTGGAGAACAATTGGAGGGTTACTTAGTAGCAATGCAAATATCATGGTACAATTGTGTGGAAAAAGGACTGTGGGGGTGAATTATACTGTCACTCCCTGGCTCTGGGGACTCTTATATGTTGAGCCAGGGTGTGGAGGGTCTATGTTTTGTGTTCTATGTTCAGTTTCTAATTCATGTGTTTTATATGTTGGCCGGGGTGGTTCTCAATCAGAGGCAACGAGAATCAGCTGTTGCCTGTTGTCTCTGATTGGGGACCATACTTAGGCAGCCTGTTGTGCACTTGTGTTTTGTGGGATCTTGTTCCGTGTAGGTTTCGTGTATGTTACCGAGGACTTCACGTATCGTTTTGTTGTTTTTGTTCGTGTGGTGAATTATAATAAAAGTATGTACTCATATCACGCTGCGCCTTGGTCCGCTCCTTTTGACGATCGTGACAGAAGATCCCACCAATACAGAACCAAGCAGCGTGTCCAGGAGCAAACGCCGGAGGTAACGTTAGTGGATGTCCTCCTCGGTTGGGGGCAGATCGTGGAGGAGGAGGCCGTCCGTTAACGGAGGGCGATGAAGGGGGAGACCCAGGCAGGAGAGGAGAAGCGGCGCCAACCGGGCCGTCGTCGGACAGGCGAGAGGCACCCCCAATAATTTTTTTTGGGGGGGCACACGGCATGAACGACGGGGCTGCTGGAGGCAGATAAAGGGCGAGTTTGTGGACGAGGAGAGAAGGCCACCAGGTTACGGGGGCCATAGGTCAGTAGAGGGGAGGAGAGTGTAGAGGCACGGCGAGAGGTACTGAGGTGTGTTACCAGTCCGGTCCGGCCCGTTCCTGATCCCCACACAAGGCCAGTGGTGTGTGTTCCCAGTACGGTCCGGCCTGTTCCTGTCCCTCGCACCATGCCTGTGATGCGCGTCGCCAGCCCGGCCTGGCCTGTTCCTGTCCCCCGCACCCAGCCTGTGATGTGCGTCGCCAGCCCGGCCCGGCCTGTTCCTGCCCCTCGCATCAAGCCAATGGTGCGCGTCGCCAGCCTGGCCCGGCCTGTTCCTGCCCCTCGCACCAAGCCAATGGTGCGCGTCGCCAGCCCGACCCGGCCTGTTCCTGCCCCTCGCACCAAGCCAATGGTGCGTGTCGCCAGCCCGACCCGGCCTGTTCCTGCCCCTCGCACCAAGCCAATGGTGCGCGTCGCCAGCCCGACCCGGCCTGTTCCTGCTCCCCGCACCAAGCCTGTGGTGCGCGTCGCCAGCCCACCCGGCCCGTCCCTGCTCCCCGCACCAAGCCTGTGGTGCGCGTCGTCAGTCCGACACAGCCCGTGCCTGTTTCACCGGTGCCTGGTCAGGTACCGGTCAGCTGCTCCACACCGGAGCCTAAGCAATCCGCTCCACCGATGTCCAGTCCAGCTCCAGCCAGCGGGACCAGACCAGGGGCGCTACGGGGGGGTTGTTAGAGGGTGGTGGTCACGCCCGGAGCCGGATCCGCCTCCGAGGCGGAATGCCCACCCGGCCCCTCCCCTGTTGGGTTTATGTTGGCGCGGTCGCAGTCCGCGCCTTTGGGGGTACTGTCACGCCCTGGCTCTGGGGACTCTTATATGTTGAGCCAGGGTGTGTAAGGTCTATGTTTTGTGTTCTATGTTTCAGTTTCTAGTTCGTGTGTTTTCTAGGTTGGCCGGGGTGGTTCTCAATCAGAGGCAACGAGAATCAGCTGTTGCTTGTTGTCTCTGATTGGGAACCATACTTAGGCAGCCTGTTGTGCACTTGTGTTTTGTGGGATCTTGTTCCGTGTAGGTTTGTGTATGTTACCGAGGACTTCACGTATCGTTTTGTTGTTTTTTTTCGTGTGGTGAATTATAATAAAAGTATGTACTCATATCACGCTGCGCCTTGGTCCGCTCCTTTTGACGATCGTGACAGAGGATCCCACCAATACAGGACCAAGCAGCGTGTCCAGGAGCAAACGCCGGAGGTAACGTTAGTGGATGTCCTCCTCGGTTGGGGGCAGATCGTGGAGGAGGAGGCCGTCCGTTACCGGAGGGCGATGAAGGGGGAGACCCAGGCAGGAGAGGAGAAGCGGCGCCAACCGGGCCGTCGTCGGACAGGCGAGAGGCACCCCCAATATTTTTTTGGGTGGGGCACACGGCATGAGCGACGGGGCTGCTGGAGGCAGATAAAGGGCGAGTTTGTGGACGAGGAGAGAAGGCCACCAGGTTACGGGGGCCATAGGTCAGTAGAGGGAAGGAGAGTGTAGAGGCACGGCGAGAGGTACTGAGGTGTGTTACCAGTCCGGTCCGGCCCGTTCCTGATCCCCACACAAGGCCAGTGGTGTGTGTTCCCAGTACGGTCCGGCCTGTTCCTGTCCCTCGCACCAAGCCTGTGATGCGCGTCGCCAGCCCGGCCCAGCCTGTTCCTGTCCCTCGCACCCAGCCTGTGATGTGCGTCGCCAGCCCGGCCCGGCCTGTTCCTGCCCCTCGCATCAAGCCAATGGTGCGCGTCGCCAGCCTGGCCCGGCCTGTTCCTGCCCCTCGCACCAAGCCAATGGTGCGCGTCGCCAGCCCGACCCGGCCTGTTCCTGCCCCTCGCACCAAGCCAATGGTGCGCGTCGCCAGCCCGACCCGGCCTGTTCCTGCTCCCCGCACCAAGCCTGTGGTGCGCGTCGCCAGCCCACCCGGCCCGTCCCTGCTCCCCGCACCAAGCCTGTGGTGCGCGTCGTCAGTCCGACACAGCCCGTGCCTGTTTCACCGGTGCCTGGTCAGGTACCGGTCAGCTGCTCCACACCGGAGCCTAAGCAATCCGCTCCACCGATGTCCAGTCCAGCTCCAGCCAGCGGGGCCAGACCAGACCAGGGGCGCTACGGGGGGGTTGTTAGAGGGTGGTGGTCACGCCCGGAGCCGGATCCGCCTCCGAGGCGGAATGCCCACCCGGCCCCTCCCCTGTTGGGTTTATGTTGGCGCGGTCGCAGTCCGCGCCTTTGGGGGGGGGGTACTGTCACGCCCTGGCTCTGGGGACTCTTATATGTTGAGCCAGGGTGTGTAAGGTTTATGTTTTGTGTTCTATGTTTCAGTTTCTAGTTCGTGTGTTTTCTAGGTTGGCCGGGGTGGTTCTCAATCAGAGGCAACGAGAATCAGCTGTTGCTTGTTGTCTCTGATTGGGAACCATACTTAGGCAGCCTGTTGTGCACTTTTGTTTTGTGGGATCTTGTTCCGTGTAGGTTTGTGTAGGTTACCGAGGACTTCACGTTTCGTTTTGTTGTTTTTGTTCGTGTGGTGAATTAAAATAAAAGTATGTACTCATATCACGCTGCGCCTTGGTCCGCTCCTTTTGACGATCGTTACATATGCTTCTCCCATGGGCAGAGAAACTCAAAAGGGGTGATTATATTAATTAACACTCATTTTGATCAGAATGTGCAAATTGTCTAAACAGATCCGCAAGGTAGATAGATGGATGATTATAAATATGTTATTGGACCATAAACAGATATGGCTCATTAACCTTTACGGACCAAATAATGATGATCCACGCTTCTTTGAAAATATATATATAATAAATTATCAACCTTGCAAGCAGTACAAGACTCTATTATTATGGTGGGAGACTATAATACTGTTTTAAATAGCATTATGGACCATAAAGGAAATCACACCACAAACTATCACCCACATGCTCTTAAGGAAATCATGATTGTCATGGATAGATTAGAACTAGTGGATATATGGAGGCTTAAATATCCTGACCTAGTGAGATATACATGGCGGAGACTCAATCAAGCTAGCCGTCTTGATTTCTTTCTTATGTCATTCTCGTTGGCACCAAAAGTTTAAAAAGTGTTGATAGGGGACATAATGCGGTCGGACCATCATATAATTGGCATATACATTACTCTTATTGAATTTCCACGTGGGCGAGGATATTGGAAATGTAATCAAAGCCTATTCGATGATAACTTGTTTTTAACTAGGACAGAGGAATTTATAACTGAATTTTTCCGACATAACATAGGTACAGCAAATCCCCTTATTGTCTGGGATACTTTTAAATGTGCCTTTAGAGGCCATGCAATTCAATACTCATCTCGAAAACAAAAGCAATTTAGGTCAAAAGAGTCCATACTAACAAAGGAAATAGAAGGTCTAACAGAACAGATAGGTAGCAATAAAAACTGTAACATAGAGGCTCAGAATAAACAAAAAGAAATGGAGGAACTTATTCAAAAAATATAAAGTGTAATATATTATAAAAATAAAGCAAACTGGATGGAATATGGGGGAAAATGCACCAAATAATGTTTTACTCTTCAACATAGTAATGCACCAAAAATAATTTACTGAAACTAGTTGATGGAGTCACCCATGATTCAACAAATTATATTTTGAAGGAGGAAACAAAGTACTTTAAGCATATGTTTTCGTTTCAGTCGCCTCCATCTCCTCTAACTGAGGCTAATTGTATGGATTTTTCTATTGATAATGTAAAATTAACAGCCACACAGAAAGACTCATGTGAAGGTGAAATTACAGAGGAGGAACTTCTGGATGCAATTAAAAACTTTAAGTCTGGGAAAACTCCAGGGTTGGATGGCATACCAGTTGAGGTATACCAAACCTTTTTTGATATACTCAGAGGACCGTTATTAGCGTGTTTTAACCACTCCTATGTAAATGGTAGATTATCAGACACTCAAGAAAAAGGTCTGATTTAATTATTACTGAAACAGGACACAAGTGGGAAATATAAAGATCCAGTCCATTTAAACATTTGGAGGCCCCTTACACTTCAGTGTTGCATTACAAAAATTCTAGCAAAATATATAGAGCATTGAATTTAAAAAGTATTGTCAGACATTATTCATTCTAATCAGACAGGTTTTTTACATGGACGATACATTGGAGATAATATAAGGTAAGTACTGGAAACAATAGAACACTATGAAAAATCTGGCAAACCAGGTCTGGTATTCATAGCTGACTTTGAAAAGGCTTTTGATAAAGTACGACTGGAGTTTATATATAAATGCCTGGAGCGTTTCAATTTTGGAGAATCTCTTATAAAATGGGTTGAAATCATGTATATTAACCCTAGGTGTAAAATAATAAATAATGGCTATTTCTCAGAAAGATTTAAACTGTGGAGTAAAACAAGTTTGTCCACTATCGGCATATCTATTTATTATGGCCATCAAAATGTTAGCTATTAAAAGCAGATCCAACGGTAATATCAAGGGCTTAAAAACATTGTACGCTGATGATTCATGTTTTCTTTTAAATCCACAACTTGAATCCCTCCACAGCCTCATAGAGGATCTAGATACATTTTCTAACCTCTCTGGATTACAACCAAATTATGATAAATGTGCTATATTACGTATTGGATCACCAAAAAATTAATTGTTACATTACCGTGTAGTTTACCAATAAAATGGTCTGAAGGTGATGTGGATATACTCAGAAGACATATCCCAAATGAAATAAATGATCTCACTCCAATACATTTTTATATTAAGTTAGCAAAAATAGACAAGATCTTGCTACCATGGAAAGGTAAATACCTGTCTATTTGTGGAAAAACCACCCTGATTAACTCTTTAGTATTATCCCAGTTTACCTATTTGCTTATGGTCTTGCCTACGCCTAGCGAATTTTTAAAAAAAAATATATGAGAAAAAATATTCAATTTTATTTGGAATGGCAAGCCAGAGAAAATTAAATGGCCTATTTATGTAATGAATAGGATTTCGGGGGATAGAAATGATTAAATATTGAAGCATTAGACCTATCACTAAAAGCTTCAGTCATACACATGTTATACTTAAATCCGAACTGGTTCTCTAGGAAATTAGTAAGATTATCTCACCCCATGTTCAAGAATGGCCTTTTTCCCTTTATTCAGATTACAACTTCTCACTTTCAGTTATTTGAAAAGGAAATAATCTCCCAAATTTCACAATTTCTAAAATAAGCCATAAAAAGTTGGTTGCAATTTCAATTTAATCCTCCAGAAACGACATAAACAAATAATGCAACAAATATTGTGGTTAAACTCAAATATACTAATTGATAAAAAGCCATTATAAAAAAAAAAGGTATAATCTTCGTAAATGATATCATAGGTAGAACTGGTGGAGTTATGTTGCACATGCAGCTAACAAAAACATATAGAAATGTCTGTCTACACAAAATTACAACCAAATAATTGCAACATTACCGTAACAATGGAAGAGGAAAGTGGAAGGGGGAAAAAGTAAGGAACTTGTCTGTTGGCCTTGCAGTAAAGACCATAATTGGTTAAAGAAAAGTGTGATAAATAAAAAAGTATATCAGTTTCATTTAAGGACCAAAGGATTGACAGCCGTCCCATGTAGAATGCAAAATAGTTGGCAAGAGATTTTTGACCTACCGATTCCATGGCAAATGGTTTATGAACTTGAAAAACGACGCCGGATTCAAAACTTATAATTTTTCTATTTAAATTAATATACAAAATTCTTGCAACCAATAGAATATTATTTATATGGGGGATACAATCTTCCCAGCTCTGCAGATTTTGCTGCGAAGAGACAGAATCATTAGATAATTTGTTTTGGTACTGTCCATTTGTAGCTTGTTTTTGGTCACAGGTCCAGGAATGACTGAAGGATTGCACTATTTACCTGGAGCTAACCCTGCAGATAGCATTACTGGGTGATCTGAAAAGTCATAGTCAATCGATCAATAATATAATAATACTTTTAGCAAAAATGTTTATTTTCAATTTACAATCTGTAGAAACAATGAGAATAGAAGGGTTCAGAACTTTTGTAAAACATCACAGTACAGCTGAAAAATATATGACAAGTAGAAATCCTATATGTATGGTGTTAAGAGATAGATGGGAGGTGTTGAATGGAGTTGAAGGATGGGACTCATAACAACTAACAACAAATAATAACAATAAAATAACTCATGTAAATAAGTATATATAGGTTATAGGTTGAGAACTTTTGTGAAAGAGCACAGTTTGAAAGATATGGCATATAGAAGAAAACCGGATGGACATCATGAAAATGATCGGAGGAAGTTGTAAAATTGACTGTGTCCATAAAATGTATATAGTATGTATACGCTGGAAGTAGAGGCCTAAGCATTGTTGTTCACTAGTTTACTCCAATTAGGGAAGGGGTGGTTGGGTTGGAAGTAATAAAGGGAAATATATATTTTAAAAGGATATGTATATGTATGTGCATATATGTATGTATAAATGTGTATGTATGTATGTATGTACAGTGAGGGAAAAAAGTATTTTGATCCCCTGCTGATTTTGTACGTTTGCCCACTGACAAAGAACAACATCACATGCGCACTAGAACTCAGGGAGCAGCGCGAGCGGCGATGACGTCATCACGTCATCCAAAAACATGGCAGTCATTGGATGAATATAAAATGTTAATATCTTAGGCTGTGTGTGATGGAAAAAAAAATTGCCATCAGCGACTATTATTTATATAAATACATTTAATAGATTGATTGATCTGTATTTTAGCTCTCCTGGTATATGTTCTGTTGTGTAAATTTGACCTTATAATAACCAGATAATCCCCTTACTACAGTTGCCGTCTCTGGATTTTATGTGAAAGCATTGCTGAAACTAACCCATGGAGGTATCGCAGAGGTTTGTGTGGTTGTTTTTATGTCAGAACACATTTAAATCCACTACTTGAACTTCAGTTAGTTATTTGTTGATGAGTGTAATTTATACTCCCTTTCTGTGTCAATAGAACAAGAGAAGTCTTCATCACTACGTGCTGCTGTGATTGGTCAGAAGAAGACGTTTCTGAAGCGACTGAAAACAGCCATCATGGCCGTCCACCTTGAGGAAGTGATGTGATGGTGTCAATGCAGGAGGCTGTGGCAGGAGAGGGGGCTTCTGACATTCCTGCACCTGAAATGCCAGAGGATGAAACACCTGGATTCAGAGGGCTGCAGGTACAGGGAATCTTATTATAACTGGTTAAAATCAACTTTTATTGATGTAATCTATTACAGCTATCAGAATATCATAATGGGAAATCTTTGCAAATTAGTCTTAACATCTGTGAAAAGGATATCTTTGCAAGCCTTGTCCAAACGGAAAACTTTCAAAATACATAAATTATCCCCTATGATGCATTTTGCCTTTGGGCATAAATAATCATCAAAGAATACAATAAAACTAGGTTCCCTCCAAACTCACAAATATTGCCCAGAAATCCCGATTGGACAGAAACGGGGTGTACTAAACCACACACAGGCCACTGTGTAAACTATTAGCAACTTGTGTACAAACCTCTTTTAATTTATGTTGAAATGAAAATAACTGGTTCATTGTAATTGGTCATTAATCTATTTTTTCATTCACAGCAGCATACAGCCAATGGACGAGTTGTTCTCACCATGATATTCTACAGAAATGGAGCACAACCACAGCAGAGTTCTGTGACACTCTGGCTCCATGGACTTTGATTATTGAGCCAGGGTTGTTCATTTTCTTTGTTTGGGTGCATTTCTATGTTGGATCTAGTTGTTCATTTCTAGGTTTGGTCTATGACTCCCAATCGGAGGTAACGAGTGTCAGCTGTCGGCTCGTTATCTCTGATTGGGAGCCATATTTAATCTGTATGTTTTCTTGTGGGAGTTGTGGGTTTTTGTTCCTTTTGGTCAGTGTACCGTAGGACTTCACATTCGTCATTTGTTTGTTGTTTTCGTGGTTGCTTTTATTTAAATAAAGTCATCATGTTCACTCCACGCGCTGCGTATTGGTCCGTTTCCTCAGACGATCGTGACAGAAAAACCCACCATAAAAGGACCAAGCGGCGTGTCAAGCGGCAACAGGATCCACCTACACAGGATTTATATCCACCCATAAAGGATTCATGGACATGGGAGGAGATTCTGGATGGTAAGGGGCCTTGGGCACAACCGGGAGAATATCGCCGTCCTCGTGAAGAGCTGGAGGCAGCTAAAGCCGAGAGGCGGCGATATGAGGAGGCAGCACGGAGGCAAGACTGGAAGCCTGTGGGTACTACCCAAGAATTTCTTGGGGGGCTAAGAGGGAGTGTGGCGAAGTCAGGTAGGAGACCTGCGCCTACTCCCTGGACTGACCGTGGAGAGCGAGAGTACGGGCAGACACCGTGTTACGCAGTTGAGCGCATGGTGTCTCCTGTACGCAGGCATAGCCCGGTTCGGTACAGTCCAGCTCCACGTATCGGCCGGGCTAGATTGAGTGTTGAGCCGGATGTCATGAAGCCGGTCCCACGCAGCTGGTCACCAGTGCGTCTCCTCGGGCCGGGCGTACATGGCACCAGCCTTGCGCATGGTGTTCCCGGTTCGCCCACATAGGCGGGTGCGGGTTATTACACCTCCCCGTACTGGTCGGGCGACGGGGAGCATCAACCCAGGGAAGGTTGGGCAGGCTCAGTGCTCAAGGGAGCCAGTACGCCTGCACGGTCCGGTATTTCCGGTACCACCTCCTCGCTCCAGCCCAGTACCACCAGTACCTACACCACGCACCAGGTTTCCAGTGCGTCTTCAGAGCCCTGTGTCTCCTCCACGCACTGGCTCTATGGTGCGTGTCTCCAGCCCTTTACCACCAGTGCATACACCACGCACCAAGCCTCCTGTGTGTCCCCAGAGTCCTGTGCGTCCTGTTGTTGCTCTCCGCACTAGCCCTGAGATGCGTGTCCTCAGCCCGGTACCTCCAGTTCCGGCACCACGCATCAGGCCTACGGTGCGTCCCCAGGGTCCAGCATGCCCTGTTGCTTCTCTCCGCACTAGCCCTGAGATGCGTGTCCTCAGCTCGGTACCTCCAGTTCCGGCACCACGCATCAGGCCTACGGTGCGTCCCCAGGGTCCAGCATGCCCTGTTGCTTCTCCCCGCACTAGCCCTGAGATGCGTGTCCTCAGCCCGGTACCTCCTGTTCCGGCACCACGCACCAGGCCTACGATGCGCCTCAGACAGCCAGAGTCTGCCGTCTGCCCAACGGGGCCTGAACTGTCCGTCTGCCCAACGCCGTCTGAACTGCCCGTCTGCCCAACGCCGTCTGAACTGTCCGTCTGCCAAGCGCCGCAGGAACTGCCCGTCTGTACTGAGCCTGCAAAGCCGCCCGTCTGCCATGAGCCTTCAGAGCTGTCCGCCAGACCGGAGCCGCTAGAGCTCTCCGCCAGACAGGAGCAGCCAGAGCCTTCCGCCAGACAGGATCAGCCAGAGCCTTCCGCCAGACAGGATCAGCCAGAGCCTTCCGCCAGACAGGATCAGCCAGAGCCTTCCGCCAGACAGGATCAGCCAGAGCCTTCCGCCAGACAGGATCAGCCAGAGCCTTCCGCCAGACAGGATCAGCCAGAGCCTTCCGCCAGACAGGATCAGCCAGAGCCTTCTGCCAGACAGGATCAGTCAGAGCCTTCTGCCAGACAGGATCAGCCAGAGCCTTCCGCCAGCCAGGATCCGCCAGAGCCGTCCAGCCAGGATCCGCCAGAGCCGTCCAGCCAGGATCCGCCAGAGCCAGTTAGTCAGGTACTGCCCCTTAGTCCGGTGCTGCCCCTTAGTCCGGTGCTGCCCCTTAGTCCGGTGCCGCCCCTTAATCCAGTGGGGTTTAGTTGGGGGGTGGTCATGTGGAGGGGGCTACGGAAGCGGATAGTGACTAAGGTGGGGTGGGGACCACGACCTGGGCCAGAGCCGCCACCATGGACGGACGCCCACCCAGACCCTCCCCTAGACTGTATGCTGGTGCGCCCGGAGTTCGCACCTTTAGGGGGGGGTACTGTGACACTCTGGCTCCATGGACTTTGATTATTGAGCCAGGGTTGTTCATTTTCTTTGTTTGGGTGCATTTCTATGTTGGATCTAGTTGTTCATTTCTAGGTTTGGTCTATGACTCCCAATCGGAGGTAACGAGTGTCAGCTGTCGGCTCGTTATCTCTGATTGGGAGCCATATTTAATCTGTATGTTTTCTTGTGGGAGTTGTGGGTTTTTGTTCCTTTTGGTCAGTGTACCGTAGGACTTCACATTCGTCATTTGTTTGTTGTTTTCGTGGTTGCTTTTATTTAAATAAAGTCATCATGTTCACTCCACGCGCTGCGTATTGGTCCGTTTCCTCAGACGATCGTGACAAGTTCAGATGGAGCCTTTTTCAGTTCCTCTTAGCAACGATACACGCGTTGGCGATAAGGTGTTGAAATACAAACAGGATCTGATAAATATTGGGGAAGTAAAAAAAATGCATGGGCTTACTTATTTCTAAGTGATTTCAGATGAAGCAGAACAATTACACTCCAGACAGACAAAGCTTTTAAAAAGGACGTCATCAGAATTGTCGAAACAAACCCGAAAATACCAATATACAGGCCAGTTGCAACAAAGAGAATATAGCCTACCTCTGTTGTACAGTTGGCTTCTGTGTACTTGACAAAGTTAGGTGTGTCTAGTCCATTGTCTGACAAGCATAAGTCCTCTAAAGCAACGTCAAACATGATCACTTCAACCTGCCTGTACCGCTTTGCCCATTCAAGGAACCAAGCGTTGTCACAGCTGGAAAACATCTGTAATGTATTGCAAAAACAAATATTTAAGGCTAGACTGAGGTTCTGTAAATCTGAGTTTAAATGTTCTCCATATGTAGTCTGAATATTCTTAAAGATTTTAAGTCTTTAGTTAAAGTCCCCTCCAAAGAGTCAATCCTGCAGTTAGAACGTTTCTGTCACGGTTTCGGCCGAGGCTGCCTCTCTCCCTTGTTCGGGCAGGTTTCGGCGTTCGTCGTCTCCGGAATTCTAGCTGCCACCGCTCTATGTTTCATGTTCGTTTGCTTTTGTCTGTTTGTTTCCACACCTGTTTCTGTTTTGGCGTAATTAGTGTCCTATAAGTTTCTCGTTGTGTTTGTCTAGTGTTGTGTGTAATTATTTTCCGTCAGTTGTGTGTATTGCTCGGTTGAGCTTCTCTCCACTACGCTGGAGTATTTTCGCACCTGTTTGTGCGCAGTTACTATTTGTCGCACCTGTTTGTGCGCTGTTACTTTTCGCCTTCGTGCGTATTTTTGCCTTCGGGCAAAGTTGTCCTTTTGCCTTAGTTTGGGCAGTAATACAAGCCTTTGGAATATCGTTCTGAGTCCTGCGTTTGATTCCACTATTGCACCTACAGCACGCCTTGACAGTTTCAGAAACTCCAGGTTGTGAAAAAGGATGTTGGCAGTACGCTGTAATAAAACAGCCACCTATATTAGAGTCGGTTTCCTCGGGTGTATCAGCTGATTAATCAATGTTAAATCAACACTTTTAGCTGAAAGTAGATCTATACTCAAATGTCTCCACAGACCTGAAGTACTTTCCCATGAATTCAGATCCACAAAGGAATTCTTCAGCATCAGAATTACGATGAGTTACAGACTCCAAGAAGGGTCTGAGCTGGAGACCCAGGTTCTGTTTAGATGTGATGTTACTGCCGATAATCAACTGCATTGGCCTCATACCTGAACTAATGTACAGATCAGTCCGCTGACTCAGAACGTTGCCCAGTATGAGTGTGAGATTCAGCTTAATCACAGGTTCTGTTGGTGGGCAGTTAAAGTCCCTCAGAGACACGTGTCTTAGACACGTAAGGTGTGTGAAAGACATTGCTTCAATACTGTGAATCAGTTTTCCCTGAGGTCTAACAATGGCAAACTATGTCAACCAATAAGTGTGTTTGCATGTACAGTGCCGTGAAAATGTATTTGCCTATTTTTCATCCTGAATGTTATCAGATCTTCAACCAAAACCTAATATTAGATATAGGGAACCTGAGTTAAAAAATAACAAACAAAAAATATACTTATTTAATTTATTTCATAAACAAAGTTATGAAAGACACTGTGGCTGTATGTAACCTCCATGGCCTCCACAGCTGTATGTAACCTCCATGGCCTCCACAGCTGTATGTAACCTCCATGGCCTCCACAGCTGTATGTAACCTCCATGGCCTCCACAGCTGTATGTAACCTCCATGGCCTCCACAGCTGTATGTAACCTCCATGGCCTCCACAGCTGTATGTAACCTCCATGGCCTCCACAGCTGTATGTAACCTCCATGGCCTACACTGCTGTATGTAACCTCCATGGCCTCCACAGCTGTATGTAACCTCCATGGCCTCCACAGCTGTATGTAACCTCCATGGCCTCCAAAGCTGTATGTAACCTCCATGGCCTACACTGCTGTAGTAAAGTGTGGTAAAGGAGAATACTTCATTCCTGACCTAAGAAGGCTCCCTACCCCTGAGGAGAATGGGATCGGACCATATTTAAAAAAAAAAAATCGCCTAAAATGACATACCCAAATCTAACTGCCTGTAGCTCAGGACCTGAAGCAAGGATATGCATATTCTTTATACCATTTGAAAGGAAACACTTTGAAGTTTGTGGAAATGTGAAATTAATGTAGGAGAATATAACACATTAGATCTGGTAAAAGATAATACAAACAAAAAAACGTGTTTCCCATTATTATTTTTATTCCATCGTCTTTGAAATGCAAGAGAAAGGCCACAATATAATATTGCAGTTTAGGCGCAATTTTGCAGTGTATGTGCAAAGTTTCAGATTGATCCAGTGAAGCAAAGCAATACTGGACTATTAAGTCTGCCCAAATGTGTCGAATTGCTCAATTGATACATTTTCAAGTACATAACTATAGAGAACATACTAAAATTATATGGTAATACAAAAATGTAAGTTTACACACTCCCAGGAATGTCATACATGATGTATCATTAGCTTATACACTAACTTTCACACATCTAGATGGCCGGGCGGGGTGGGTGTGGAGCCAGAGACAGCAGGGGTTCAAACTGTAGAACCCAGTTCCTACATTTGAATATAACAATTAATTTTATCAAACAAAACTATGCTACATTTTATCTCTGGGACCCTCAGGATGACAAATCAGAGCAAGATTACTGAATGTAAGTACATTATTTACCTTCAGAGGTGAATGTATCAAACCAGTTGCAGTGATACGTTTTTTGTTGTTGTGCACTCTCCTCAAACAATAGCATGGTATGTTTTCACTGTAATAGCTACTGTAAATTGGACAGTGCAGTTGGATTAACAAGAATGTAAGCTTTCTGCCCATATAAGACATGTCTATGTCCTGGACAGTTTGCTGTTACTTACAACAGTCATGCTAATCACATTAGCGCACGTTAGCTCAACCGTCCCATATATGGGACACCGATCCCGTGGAGGTTAACATGAAGTAAAGCTTCACAGACACCTCTCCTATGTTGAGAGTAATGGCAGGACCTGTAATTCACACCTCCAGCCTGTAGAGGTCAGCGTGTGTGTGTGGTGTAGTTGAGTGGGAGGGCTGTAGGTTGTGTGCCCAGGTCGCTGCGTGCTGCTAACTATACCAGAGTGCAGCGGCCTGTAAGTGCTCACATCTGGGTGATCTTGCCCTTTCCTGCGGTGTTGCCATTCTCCTGCTTGTCCTTGGAAGGAGGTGCCTCAACGTCCCCCTCTGCTCCCTCGCTGTCTAACTCAGATGAACCACCCCACAACACTTCCTCTTATATATCTGGTAAGGTGTAGGAGGGAGAACCTCATGTTATACATACTGTGTTCTGTTGGAGGGAGAACCTAGTGTCATATTAAAGCATCCAGCATGAATCATGTCCCAAGGTGCAAACACTGTGTAGTATTGTAGTGGTAGTAGTGTGTGGTGGTAGTAGTGAAGTAGTGTGTAGTCTGGCCGGGATTTCTAAATTGCTCAAAATGTCCGGGATTCGGCTTTTGCTTTCTACAGTCGCCATTCATTGTGTGCGTTTTGGGGGTTTTGCATTGCTTTGACCTTTCTCTTTAGGTCCCGCCTTCTCACACGCCACCATTGGTCAAACTGCATCTCAATCATTACCCTCACCATGGCAACAGCCAAGAGACAGAGCAGCAGCTTGCTTGTTAACAATGGCACATGGCTCCAGAAAAGCGTAAAAATGCCCAAAAGCAAAAATGTAAATTCACACACAGAGAAAATTCCAGTGTTTTCGTCTTGGTCGGGATCCGTGTGAAGCAGAATGCATGACCTGCAAAGCTGGCACGTACGTGTCAGTGTCAAATAAAGGTGCTAGCGACCTAGAAGCCCACACAAGCTCCGCAAAACACAAAATTGCAGCTAAAAGGAGAGAGTTCGTCAGGTAAATTAACTGACTATTTTGTGAGAGCAGGTGAAACAGAAGATGCTGTTACTGCTGCGGAGGGAGTTTTTGCATTCCACACCACGAAGCATCACAATAGCTACAGATCAATGGACTGCACGTCTGCCTTGTTAAAAAAAGGCTTTCCCTGATTCCGAGACTGACTGCACAAACATTTTCAAGCGCTCGTACTAAGACCGAAGCGATTGTTAACTCTGTGATAGGACCACATTCTGTCGACATAAGCTCTGAAAGCACTGGAAGACACACCCTACGGTGGTGTTTCTGCTGATGGGAGCAATCACGGTGCTGTGGAAATATTCCCTCTGCTTATTCAGTATTTTGATTGGAAGAATGGTGGCGTGCAAAGGAAATTAGTCGAAGTTAAAAACACTCCAAATGAGACAGCTGATACGATCGCGCAATACATCAAAGAAACACTGGAAAAGAATGGGGATTTTTTCGAAATGTATTTTGCATTTACAGGTGACAACTGCAATACAATGTTCGGGGGAATCCGACGTGATGAAGAAGGAAATAATGTTTTCGCAAACTTAAAGAAGTCATTGCAGAACAAGTCTTTAATCAGTGTGGGCTGCCCAGCACACGTCTTGAACAATTGTGTTCATTAGGGGGCAGACACACTAGATGTCGATATTGAGAACATCATCTTAAAAATATGTCAATACTTTCACATCTACACTGTGCGCACAGATAATCTGAAGGAGTACTGTGGATTTGTTGATGTTGAATACAGAAGTCTCCTTTCTCACAGCAAGACGCGATGGCTGTCATTATTCCCATGTATTGAGAGGCTGCTACAGATGTTTCCAGCCTTGAAAGCATTATTTTTGTCACAGGAAAAAACACCCTCCTTGATCAAGAAGGTTTTTGAAGATGAGTTCAGTGGAATTTACCTCTGGCACATGCACTCACTCATGTGTGTGTTTCATTCACACATTCAGGAGATGGAAAGGGATGGGCAATTCAATTGTGGAAGTGAAGAACCTTTTGAACAAAGTCCACACCATGCTTCTTGAACGCAAGACCAATAACTTAACGTTAAGGGACTATTGGCACAAAAGCACAAGGATGGACTTGGTAAGAATTGTGACCATTTCAGTGCTCAAGTACAGGGTCTGTACAGTTCATGCCTGGAGTATCTGGAGAAATGGACAGCACCCACGGAGGAGATCTCCTCTTTCATGTGGATGGATCTGAGTGAGACGCCTGACTGGAATGACATAGAAGCCTGTATCAAACACCTGGGAGAAAAGAGGGGTGCCAATTGATGATGCAAAGTGCTTTGATCAGGTCACCAACCTGAAGAAATTCACAGAAAGGTGTAACAGTGATGGAGAGTTCAGTAATCTGCAAGCACACAAGAAGTGGACCAAATATTTTGAAATGTCCAAAAGCATTGCTTTTCATTCAGAGCTACTGAAGATTGCACAGTTTTTCTTTGCTATTCTTTCTCACAATGCACATGTAGAGATAGTTTTTTCACTGATGCAAAGCCAGTGGACAAAGGAAAGGAATCACTTGTCTGTTGAGTCACTGAATGGGGCTTCTGTGTACACAATACAACTTTAAAAACATGTCTTGCAAAGACTTTCATGCCTACTTGATTGGTAATCAAGGACTGTTGGGAAAGATTCGATCTTCGGGAAAGTATACCAGAGAGCATCAGGAGGACTGACATTATTTTTGACTGAAATAGTGGATTTTTTTATGACAACTGTTTATTTTATTAAAAGAAACAGTGTCATGTAAAAGGTGTTAAAAGCTCAACTATTTTTATTTATTTGTTTGTTATTATTCTCTTGTTGAGGGCCAACAGTTGAATGGAAAGGATATATTACTTTATGTATTAAAGTTCAATAACATAGTTGCATGGTTGTGAACTCATTTGTATTTACCACCCACTGCGGGTGTCCGTCTGCCTCCCTGTCCTCATTTTTGAAAAGTAAAATATGGTCCCCCTAAGCTAGCTAGCTAACATTAGCCAAAGCAAGCTAGCTAGCTAGTGCAACCATAAGTAACAGTACAGATGAAGATTAAACATGATCAGGCCTACTACTGTACATCTTACTGTAGACATTATTGTTGAAAACAAGTCTAGGTTGGAACTGTTGCTGTTAAGAGTTCCAACACTCTTCCATAACTGTCTAGGTTGGAACTGTTGCTGTTAAGAGTTCCAACACTCTTCCATAACTGTCTAGGTTGGAACTGTTGCTGTTAAGAGTTCCAACACACTTCCATAACTGTCTAGGTTGGAACTGTTGCTGTTAAGAGTTCCAACACTCTTCCATAACTGTCTAGGTTTGAACTGTTGCTGTTAAGAGTTCCAACACTCTTCCATAACTGTGAAGAGAACAACGACGCCTTTGTAATTCTGACACGGTAATTTCACACAACTCGTCGGTCTAAAAAGGGGGATGTGTATGGTGCTCAATTTACCAAAAATGTGTAGTGAGTCTGTGTCTGTGTCTGTGTCTCCTGACCAGGAAGGGCTGTGGGAATCAGCCAACGGTCTGCGTTATGACATCCTGAAGTTGCAGCAGGTTTGTCAACAGTACCCCCTGGTGGCACTTGTTCATCTTGGTCACCACACTCTGCATCTTGGTCACCGCATCAGTTTGACACCGATACCTTGCTGATACATGGCCATGAATTAATGGAATAGCTTGAATGGGCTAATCCAAATCAGGTACTGTTTGCCCATTTTCCCGAGTGTCCACCACTGATGACATGAGCTTTATTTAATACCCAGTGGAAATGATGGGTGGACCCAGTTGACTTAATTTTAGTTATGTGGTCCAAGTGCTTAATAACCTGATAGCATGAATACTTTACATCCTCATGTATTATGCACGGGACAGGGCACTCTAGAATCACTGCATCCACTGGCGGTTAGAGAGGAGTGACGTTTTTTAAATAGCTGAGTTAGAGCTCCACACTAATATGCTCCCTACGGTCAGTGGGATGGAACATTACATACTGAGGGGGAGAGAAAAGGGTTACATGACAAACCTAGACGCCAGCAAGATTCTGTACTCTTAACATATACTCAAACAGCTGCACGCAAATCGTTGCTCAACAACATTTACATTTTTTTGTCATTTGGCAGACGCTCTTATCCAGAACGACTTACAGTAAGTGAGTGCATCATTAAAAAAAATAAAAAATTAATACTGGCCCCCCGTGGGAAATCGAACCCACAACCCTGGCGTTGCAAGCGCCATGCTCTACCAACTGAGCTACACAGGGCCCAACAACATGCCCTCATCCCAGATAAAAGATATTATATAATAAGTTCACATATACAATATTAATTGAGCAGTATGTCACTCACCACGTAAGGCCGACTGAACTCCTCATATCTGCCTCCTGCAGCCCGACACTTCCATCCACCAATAGCAACGTCCTCACCAGACTGCCTCCTGCAGCCCAACACTCATTACATTTACATTTACATTTACATCATTTAGAAGACGCTCTTATCCAGAGCGACTTACAAATTGGTGCATTCACCCTATAGCCAGTGGGATAACCACTTTACAAATTATTATTATTTTTTTTTGGGGGGTGGGGGTGTAGAAGGATTACTTTATCCTATCCCAGGTATTCCTTAAAGAGGTGGGGTTTCAAATGTCTCCGGAAGGTGGTGAGTGACTCCGCTGTCCTGGCGTCGTGAGGGAGCTTGTTCCACCATTGGGGTGCCAGAGCAGCGAACAGTTTTGACTGGGCTGAGCGGGAACTATGCTTCCGCAGAGGAAGGGGAGCCAGCAGGCCAGAGGTGGATGAACGCAATGCCCTCGTTCGTCCTCACCAGACATTCAATCTACTGTATATAATACATACTGGACATTGATTGAAGGCTGCATAATGTAAAGCTAAAATATCCTACTTTCCATTGTTTCCAGATAGGGCTCCACCATCTCCACAAAGTCCTTTGGAGCAGGCATGTCCAGCATGGTGAAAGCCTTTCACACCTTGAAGAAGTTAATCTTCCTGGTATGGCCCTGAGAGAGAGAGAGAGAGAGAGAGTTGGTCAAGTGCCAGGTAGTGAAAGTACTTTAGGGAATGTGTGGAAAGAAAGAGTAGACTTACAGTCATGCATGCATACATTTTTGTGTATGGGTGGTCCCGGGGATCGAACCCACTACCTTGGCGTTACAAGCGCCGTGCTCTACCAGCTGAGCTACAGAGGACCACAGTAGTAGTAGTTCTCTCTCATAGGAAGACTTCGGACCCCCCAAAAAACCCATAGAAGATAAACAACAGATCTTAGTTTACTCACAGGTGTTTTGGAGTCTCTGACCTCTACCTCAAGAGCCAGGGAGAACAGAGCTCTGATGAGAGAGGACTTTCCCACATTACTCCTGCCAATCAATCAATCAATTTTATTTTATATAGCCCTTCTTACATCAACTAATATCTCGAAGTGCTGTACAGAAACCCAGCCTAAAACCCGAAACAGCTAGTAATGCATTTGTAGAAGCACGGTGGCTAGGAAAAACTCCCTAGAAAGGCCAAAACCTAGGAAGAAACCTAGAGAGGAACCAGGCTATGAGGGGTGGCCAGTCCTCTTCTGGCTGTGCCGGGTGGAGATTATAACAGAACCATGCCAAGATGTTCAAAAATGTTCATAAGTGACAAGCATGGTCAAATAATAATCAGGAATAAATCTCAGTTGGCTTTTCATAGCCGATCATTAAGAGTTGAAAACAGCAGGTCTGGGACAGGTAGGGGTTCCATAACCGCAGGCAGAACAGTTGAAACTGGAATAGCAGCAAGGCCAGGCGGACTGGGGACAGCAAGGAGTCACCACGGCCGGTAGTCCCGACGTATGGTCCTAGGGCTCAGGTCTCTCAGTTGGCTTTTCATAGCCGATCATTAAGAGTTGAAAACAGCAGGTCTGGGACAGGTAGGGGTTCCATAACCGCAGGCAGAACAGTTGAAACTGGAATAGCAGCAAGGCCAGGCGGACTGGGGACAGCAAGGAGTCACCACGGCCGGTAGTCCCGACGTATGGTCCTAGGGCTCAGGTCTCTCAGTTGGCTTTTCATAGCCGATCATTAAGAGTTGAAAACAGCAGGTCTGGGACAGGTAGGGGTTTCGTAACCGCAGGCAGAACAGTTGAAACTGGAATAGCAGCAAGGCCAGGCGGACTGGGGACAGCAAGGTGTCAGCATGCCCGGTAGTCCTGACGTATGGTCCTAGGGGCTCAGGTTCTCAGAGAGAAAGAGAGAACGAGAGAATTAGAGAGAGCATACTTAAATTCACACAGGACACTGGGTAAGACAGGAGAAGTACTCCAGGTATAACCAACTAACCCCAGCCCCCGACACATAAACTACTGCAGCATAAATACTGGAGGCTGAGACAGGAGCGGTCCGGAGACACTGTGGCCCCATCCGAAGAAACCCCGGACAGGGCCAAACAGGAAGGATATAACCCCACCCACTCTGCCAAAGCACAGCCCCCGCACCACCAGAGGGATATCCTCAACCACCAACTTACAATCCTGAGACAAGGCCGAGTATAGCCCACAGAGGTCTCCACCACAGCACAAACCAAGGGGGGGCGCCAACCCAGACAGGAAGATCACGTCAGTAACTCAACCCACTCAAGTGACGCACCCCTCCTAGGGACGGCATGAAAGAGCACCAGCAAGCCAGTGACTCAGCCCCTGTAACAGGGTTAGAGGCAGAGAACCCCAGTGGAGAGAGGGGAACCGGCCCGGCAGAGACAGCAAGGGCTGTTCGTTGCTCCAGAGCCTTTCCCGTTCACCTTCACACTCCTGGGCCAGACTACACTCAATCATATGACCTACTGAAGAGATAAGTCTTCAGTAAAGACTTAAAGGTTGAGACCGAGTCTGCGTCTCTCACATGGGTAGGCAAACTGTTCCATAAAAATGGAGATCTATAGGAGAAAGCCCTGCCTCCCGCTGTTTGCTTAGAAATTCTAGGGACAATTAGGAGGCCTGCGTCTTGTGACCGTAGCGTACGTATTGGTATGTACGGCAGGACCAACTCGGAAAGATAGGTAGGAGCAAGCCCATGTAACGCTTTATAGGTTAACAGTAAAACCTTGAAATCAGCCCTTGCCTTAACAGGAAGCCAGTGTAGGGAAGCTAGCACTGGAGTAATATGATCAAATTTCTTGGTTCTAATCAAACACACCTAGCAACACACACAATCACCACGAGCAATACAACACACAATCACCATTACAATACACCCAAGGGGTATGAGGACCTTCACAACATTTAAATTAATATTATAGTATATATTTTTAGAATCACTTACATTTTAGTCATTTAGCCACAACGTACAGTTAGTGATTACATACATATATATTTTTTTCATACCGGCCCCTCATGGGAATTGAACCCACAACCCTGGCGTTGTAAACACCATGCTCTACCAACTGATCTACATTCCTGCCAGCCATTCCCTCTCCTACCCTGGGCCAATTGTGCAGGCCTGCTACAACAGAGCCTGGATTCGAACCAGGATCTCTAGCGGCACAGCTAGCACTGTGATGCAGTGCCTTAGACCACTGCGCCACTCGGGAGGTTGAGGCTTGAAGAATGTAGGCCTAGATCTTTGACAACTAGATCAGTCGTTCCTAGAGAGTCAGTGTTCAAATCATGTGACGCTGAGAGCACCGCTACAGGCCACTGTGAAGCAGTCATTTGTAGAGATATGCCAGTGTGCTACTGTAATATCCCTGGAGTCCCAGGGGACAATCAGAGCTACTGGTGCCTTCCATGTCTTGACACACGATGGAGTCTTGTCTGACACAAGATGGAGTCTTGTCTGACACAAGATGGAGTCTGTCTGACACAAGATGGAGTCTGTCTGACACAAGATGGAGTCTTGTCTGACACAAGATGGAGTCTGTCTGACACAAGATGGAGTCTGTCTGACACAAGATGGAGTCTGTCTGACACAAGATGCTGAGAGCCGCTTCCCAGCAGGGCCGGGGGATAAATCACTGTGACAGGGGAGAGGAGGGTAACTAAAATGTTTACGGATTTAGGGTTGTACCTGGTAGGTTCGTTGATAATTTGTGTGAGGTTGAGGGCATCTAGTTTGGATTGTAGGATGGCCGGGGTGTTAAGCATATCCCAGTTTAGGTCACCAAGCAGTACGAACTCTGAGGATAGATGGGGGGCAAGCAATTCACATATGGTGTCCAGGGCACAACTGGGGGCTGAGGGGGGTCTGTAGCAAGCGGCAACAGTGAGAGACTTATTTCTGGAAAGGTGGATTTTTAGAAGTAGAAGCTCAAACTGTTTGGGCACAGACCTGGATAAAAATGATAGAGCTCTGCAGGCTATCTCTACAGTAGATTACAACTCCGCCCCCTTTGGCAGTTCTATCTAGACGGAAAATGTTGTAGTTCGGGATGGACATTTCTGAATTTTTGGTGGCCTTCCTAAGCCAGGATTCAGACACTGCTAGAACATCAGGGTTGGCAGAGTGTGCTAACGCAGTGAATAACTCAAACTTGGGGAGGAGGCTTCTGATGTTAACATGCAAGAAACCAAGGCTTTTACGGTTACAGAAGTCAACAAATGATAGCGCCTGGGGAGTAAGAGTGATACTGGGGGCTACAGGGCCTGGGTTAACCTCTACATCACCAGAGGAACAGAGGAGGACTACAATAAGGATACGGCTAAAGGCTTTAAGAACTGGTCTTCTAGTACGTTGGGTATGGAGAATAAACAGGGCAGATTTACAGGCGTTGTAGAATAGATTCAGGGCATTATGTACAGACAAGGATATGGAAGGATATGAGTACAGTGGAGGTAAACCTAAGCATTGGGTAACGATGAAAGAGATAACATCACTGGATGTACCGATTGAGCCGGTCTCCGTGTGTATGGGGGGTGGGATAAAGAAGCTATCTGAGGCAGGTTGAGCGAGACTGGGGGCTTTACAGTGAAATAGTACAATAACAACTAACCCAAACAGCAATAGGCTAGGCATATTGACATGGGAGAGAGGCATAATGCAATCCCAGGTGTTAGTCGAGAGGGCTAAGACAACAACTGGTAATGGCGATGAAAGTTTGGGCTGAGGCTAAACAGATAAACAGGATGGGGTACCGTGTAAAGGAACAGTCCAGCGGGCATCAGATGTGTAGCTGAGTGATCATAAGGTCCAGTGAACAGCAATAGGTAAGTCCGGGAGCAGTTCGTAGGCTGCTACAGCACAGGCGAGCAGGAGGCACGGCTGTTGATTGCGCGTGCTAGTTGGCCGGTGCTAGCGTGGTCGTCGCAACGGGAAGCCTGTTGAAACCACATCAGATGATTACGTCGGCAGACCAGTCGTGATGGATCGGCGGGGCTCCATGTCGACTCTAGGAGGTCCTTTCCGGTTGACAGAGAGGTAGATAGCCGGGAGATGGGCCTGGCTAGAGGCTAGCTCAAGGCTAACTGGTGCTAGCTTTGGGACAAGTGGTGATTAGTGGTGATTAGCCAACAACAACATCCATTCGGTTGCAGCTAGCTAGTTGTGATGATCCGGTGTTAAGGTCCAGTGATTCAGTGATTCCAGCAGAAAATCCTAAATGCTCTGGGTCGATAGCACGCTGTGCAGACTGGCCGATAATTGTCCAGGCTAGAGCTGGCTGTTAGGTAGTGCAAGCCACGGACAGTGGTGAAGACCGCTAACGGTGGCTAATAGCAATAGCTAATAGAAAGTAGCTAGGCTATTTACATGAGGACACAACATAATACACGACCGCACTGCTATGCCATCTTGACCCACCACTACAGAGTTAAGTGGCATTAGGGATATCAGCCTTAGCCTATTTAACTAGCTCGAACCAGCTAATCTACCATTGCCACGATGGATATCAGAAATTGGCTTTGCCAAAGTACCCAAACAAAGGAGAAGGAGAGCGATGAGAAGCAGCATCAAACCACCGAGGCTGACACTAAGCCCAGCAGTGATGATGCTGCCGAGCTCCGGCTAGCTCCTCGTACAGAGCCTACCCACCCTTCCACAAGTGCTGCAAAGATAATGGCTCCACAGCCACCTCCAATTCCGTCTGTTCCTGACGATCTTGGAACAGAGGAGCCAGCCCAGGTTAGCTTAGAATCCTACACTATCCCAGGTTTTCTGTCCAAAAACCTTAATTTAATAGCAACTGGTTCATAAGAAAAGAGGGGGGCATTGAATGCGATAGAGTCAAGAGGGGTGGGGGCCAGTGGACTTTTTTGTCTATGATGGAATATACTCTCCGAAAAGACAAGGAACTTGCCAAGGTGTTTAGCACCATACCCCACAATGCCAAATTTTACATTTACATTTACATTTACGTCATTTAGCAGACGCTCTTATCCAGAGCGACTTACAAATTGGTGCATTCACCCTATAGCCAGTGGGATAACCACTATACAATTTTTTTTAATATATTTTTTTAAATTTATTTATTTATTTTTGCGGGGGGGGGGTAGAAGGATTACTTTATCCTATCCCAGGTATTCCTTAAAGAGGTGGGGTTTCAAATGTCTCCGGAAGGTGGCGAGTGACTCCGCTGTCCTGGCGTCGTGAGGAAGCTTGTTCCACCATTGGGGTGCCAGAGCAGCGAACAGTTTTGACTGGGCTGAGCAGGAACTATGCTTCCGCAGAGGAAGGGGAGCCAGCAGGCCAGAGGTGGATGAACGCAATGCCCTCGTTTGGGTGTAGGGACTGATCAGAGCCTGAAGGTACGGAGGTGCCGTTCCCCTCACAGCTCCATAGGCAAGCACCATGGTCTTGTAACAGATGCAAGCTTCAACTGGAAGCCAGTGGAGTGTGCGGAGGAGCGGGGTGACGTGAGAGAACTTGGGAAGGTTGAACACCAGACGGGCTGCGGCATTCTGGATGAGTTGTAGGGGTTTTAATGGCACAGGCAGGGAGCCCAGCCAACAGCGAGTTGCAGTAATCCAGACGGGAGATGACAAGTGCCTGGATTAGGACCTGTGCCGCTTCCTGTGTAAGGCAGGGTCGTACTCTCCGAATGTTGTAGAGCATGAACCTACAGGATCGGGTCACCGCCTTGATGTTAGCGGAGAACGACAGGGTGTTGTCCAGGGTCACGCCAAGGCTCTTCGCACTCTGGGAGGAGGACACAACGGAGTTTTCAACCGTGATGGCGAGATCATGGAACGGGCAGTCCTTCCCCGGGAGGAAGAGCAGCTCCGTCTTGACAAGGTTCAGCTTGAGGTGGTGATCCGTCATCCATACTGATATGTCTGTCACTGTCTGTCACTGTCACTGATATGTCCACGTCACATGATATTCAAAATGAAATCATAGGGCTCATGAGTGGGGTGTCCACAGCTACATGCAATAACTCATTTTCCACATTGACAGACGTGTTCAGTCAGCACAGAAGAAGCATGCTACACCCGAGGAAAGCTCAACTAATCCAACTGGCATTTGAGGGGGATCTTACAAGAAGATTTGGGGGAGAATGGATCGATTACTCAGGAAGTTCCACAGAACATCGAGGAGGCTGCAACTCTTCTGAAAAGGTAAGAAATAATCTAGCTGGTTGTTTTCTATCTAAATCTTGGTGGTATAGCCAGTGGCGTCATTTCAGCAAAACTCTAGGCAGTGGTGTAAAGTACTTAAGTAAAAATACTTTAAAGTACTACTTAAGTAGTTTTTTGGGGTATCTGTACTTGACTTTACTATTTATATTTTTGACAACTTTTACTTTTACTTCACTGCATTCCTAAAGAAAATAATGTACTTTTTACTCCATACATTTTCCCTGACACCCAAAAGTAGTCAACATTTTGAATGCTTAGCAGGACAGGAAAATGGAAGGGTCTAATTCATACACTTATCAAGAGAGCACCCCTGGTCATCCCTACTGCCTCTGATCTAGTGGACTCACTAAACACACATGCTTCGTTTGTAAATTATGTATGAATGTTGGAGTGTGCCCCTGGCTATCCTTAAATAAAAAACAAGAACATTGTTGTGGTGATGTGATTTGAAAGAGTCAGGCGCAGGAGGGTAAATCACAGAATAACAGGTTTATTCCGTTGACACAGCGTTACGCAGCAATGCGTCAAACACTCCAGTGCGGAAATATACAGCGCACTGGAAACAACAAGGCACAGGGGTGAATATCCCGGCGATACAAAATACAAGCGCTCCACCAAGCTACACTAACCTCCACAATAAACAATCACACACAAAGACAAGGGGGCAGAGGGAACAATTATAAAGGTACTGATGAGGGGATATGAACCAGGTGTGTGTAATAAACAAGACAAAACAAATGGAATGATGAGATGAGGAGCGGCAGTGACTAGAAGGCCGGTGACGACGACCGCCGAAGCCTGCCCGAACAAGGAGAGGAGGCAGCTTCGGAGGAAGTCATTACAATTGTGCCGTCTGGTTTGCCTAATATAGGGTACTTGAAATTATTTCTACTTTAACTTTTACTTTTAAACGTAGGTATATTTGAGCAATTACATCTACTTTTGATACTTAAGTATATTTAAAACCAAATACTTTTAGACTTTTACTCAAGTAGTATTTTACTGGGTGACTTCACTTTTACTTGAGTAATTTTCTATTAAGGTATCTTTACTTTTACTCAAGTGTGACAGTTGGGTGCTTTTTCCACCACTGAATCTAGGATATGGAATGGCAAAATGACTTCCTTATTCTGCCTTTGAACGGCCTTGCGTTAGTGTGTAGGCTGCTGGACATGGTGCTCATTGAGCACAGCAGGGATTTTTGCACCAACCTGTAACTTCTTAGTCAAAAGCACTCAATGGTGTCGGCATTTGAACTTTTTATGTTTGTGGTATAGCGTGACATAAGCAGAATTCAATATAATTCCAATGCAATAACCCAAATGAAAACCCCTGGGTATAGCTACATATTGGTATGTTTTAACATAAAAATCGATATATTCTATTATAGTTGTCTTGGTAGCCTATTGGTTTTCCTGGTTGTAAATGGAACTGCACGTATTGGAAACGTGTTTATGGTAGGCTGGCATTGCTTAATTGATTACGTGGGTCGAATTTGATCCACAGAAGTGTATTGTGCCACATCACAACGTGTTGCTGTACTCATGAGCGGCCTGATTTTCCATGATTGAAGGGGGCTAATGGGCCTATTTGTTTGACAAGACATCTGTGCATGGCTGCATCTCACTGTAGTAGGCTGTAGGCTATGTTGTGGTTTTCTGGATCTCCATTCACCTTTTGTTTACTGCGTTTGTTTACTGCTAATGTAACCAGCCTAAATATAGATAGTCATGCCTTTATCCATCTGATATTTAGTTTACTAGGCCTACTTGATACCAATGTTTTATTCTGTTGACCTTAATTTTTTCGCATTCTCAGATGTGTCGGCATTCTAAGCCAAACTGCTATTCATTATTTGTGTTTGCTTGCATGAATGACTAGGCTACTACTTTAAGCATTTAGTTTGTATAATTTTGGTAAGACAGCTGTACGTACGGCTGCAGTCACATAAGGTAATTCACCTATTACAACCAGCCTATCTATCGTGTAGCCTATGTTCATTACAAAAATGGCCTTGCGCCGACCTCAAGCAGTCTCGGAGTGTTCGGTATTTGAATGTTATGTTTATTGTGGTAGTGTGTACACTGAACTAGCCAGGTGGGGCTCCAGGTAACTGAACGGGAACAGCAGGCCCCGGAGCTTCTCTGGGGGAGCAGGTAGGCTTGCTGGAATGAAGCCAGGTTGTGAGCACCTTGCTGGGATGCAGTCCAGAATCCAGTCACTGGCTTCAGCCTCCGCCTCCGCCTCCTGCAGAACATCTTGGACTCTTATTTTATCATTTTGATGGGTGAGGTGTTGTAGCTAGTAGGTAAACAATGACATGGCTATATTAACCTTTTATGGCAATACAGTCTCTCCATTCAGTCTCTCTCTCTCTTAGCAGTGTGTGCGTGAGAGTCATGCATGTAACCGCGTTTTAAAAAACAAGTTTACTTTAAAAACACACCCCTGTGGAAATGTCTCAAATTTCCAATGGTAGAGGGACCAACCAGGCGGACTAATTTTATTCAACGGACTCTTCCGTTTCTGGCATCTATTCCAGAGATAGAAAGGTATATTCTAGCTACACTCAGGGAGGAAGAGGAGAAGCGAGAGGTTTCACTCTCCAAAATCTGTCCAAAATAAGACCAATGTGTTTCTATGGGCTTATTTTGGACCTAAGCTTGTCGCCTGCCTTCCAGCCTTTGGGACAACAACTCCTATTGTTAGGGCGACCAGGCGGAGACATGAACATCTCGTCATTATTTACATATCTCTGATACACTCGGAAGCGTCAGGTCAGAGGTAAGGATTCTGGATAGCAAGGACCCTAGCTAGCATGATAACGTTGGCTAACTAGCTAGCAAGCTCTCTTACTTGTTTACTTGAAAGCCCTCTTGCAAGTCGTAATAAATGAAACTTACCCAATGACTTGTTCCTATATTATGCCAATAAGAACTAACGTGTGTGAACATGACTGAGATGTTGCAGGCTACTGCCCAGCAGTGTTTTCCAAAATGTTTTTAGTTTGGTGAATTAGCATCCAGTTAGTTTGGTGAATTAGCATCCAGTTAGTTTGGCGAATTAGCATCCAGTTAGTTTGGCGAATTAGCATCCAGTTAGTTTGGCGAATTAGCATCCAGTTAGTTTGGCGAATTAGCATCCAGTTAGTTTGGCGAATTAGCATCCAGTTAGTTTGGCGAATTAGCATCCAGTTAGTTTGGTGAATTAGCATCCAGTTAGTTTGACGAATTAGCATCCAGTTAGTTTGGCGAATTAGCATGCAGTTAGTTTGGCGAATTAGCATCCAGTTAGTTTGGTGAATTGGCATCCAGTGATGCCCTTACTTTTTCTATTGCAATCAATTGAAGCCAAACTTTAACTACATTAAACATTGTTACACACTCAGAGATCCGACAATGCTTACTGGGTTTCAGGTAGGGTAACTTTCCCATAATTACCACAGTTTCACAGAAATCCCAGTTGGAAGATTCCTAAAATAAAAAAAAGGGAGCAAGGAAGGAATACATATGAGATCCAGAATCCTCCAAACAGGATTTCTGGAAAACCTGCAACAAAGTTGCAAGCCTAGTTTCAGACCAAGAAAGCTTTCTTCTTTCTCGCTTTGTTTGCATGTACACCTTTATATCCACTAAGTGGCAGTGTTGACTGTCCAAAAACCTCTCTCCAGCTGGTTGGCCTTGGCAACATCTCCCTCCCCTGTTGTCCTCCTCCTCACTATATATCCAACCCAATAGTCTTCTAACCCTCTGAGTTCTAATTGCTGCAGTGATTGATGCTGAACTGCATGGGCTAATTCAGAGAAATCCTATCACTCTCTACAATATTCTCCCTCATCCGTTCACACTGTAGGCCTGGACGACATGCAATGATCATGCAGATGATTCTGTTTCATTCATCACCCACTTAGTGGATTTAGTATTTTACGCTTTGTACATGTACCTGTGTGTTACTCATCAGTTGGCTCAGTGCCGGCTGACTTAAAGTGAAAAGAGTTGGTCTGTGCGACCTCAGCCGGGCTACTTAGTAAATGAGAAAGTGTCCACTGCATTATTTCAGAGGGAGGAGAATGATGATCCAACAGGAATTACCAGCGAGGACCGCAGACAGGATACATTATGACCCCCCAGAACGACCACCAACCATTTATGGGGCTCTTAACACAATAGAGTGCCAGACGAATTCATTAAACCCAAAATCACAAATTCCCAGGGCTTTAAAGAGGCACTTACAGTGGAACGAGACAGTGAGAGATATACAGCAGCAAGTGGGATGGGGGGAATGAGGGAAGTAGAGATGGAGAGAGGGAGGGATGAGTATGGAGAGAAGGGGAGGGAGGGAGGGAGGGATGAGAGGATGGAGGGAGGCCCTCTCTGCCTCTCCTCTCTCATCAGTCTATCCCCCCAAGATCAAATGCCAAACCAATCAATCGTCTCCAAGCAGACATCCATAGCAGGGCCATGATGGCATTTACCTCCCCAGGGTCTCTATCAATAAAATAAAACAGAAATCATAAACAAATTGTATTGTCCCCAAACAACCCACCCACCAACGCTATCATCTCTCTCTCTCTCTCTCTCTCTCTCTCTCTCTCTCTCTCTCTCTCTCTCTCTCTCTCTCTCTCTCTCTCTCTCTCTCTCTCTCTCTCTCTCTCTCTCTCTCTCTCTAATGATGGTGTTCTCTCATATATCTGTCTGATTTATGTGGTCAGGACAGGGCTGGCTGCACTGTGAGACGCATGCAGCCGGCAGTGGGGCCTGTGTCTACTCCAAGGCTGGGTGTGGCATTGTAGCACGAGGAAAGAGTCCAGCTGCACTGGTGATAATCCATTAACATCAACACCCACACACACAATAACACACACCACAATCTAAGAGCTAATGGTGCTTAAACTGACATTGATTTATCATGCATCCTGACCTCCGCTGGCCCTGCAAGACACATAACCACATTAATTTGCATGTTAACCACTATCACCCCCCTTCCCCCCACCCCACCCCCAGCTGTGCCTCCATCCTTGACAGGGACACAAAGGACCGTGCGCTGCCGGCCCCTCCTTTTGTGTGAGCAGAAGGATGAGGTACCAAAGCAGTTTATCAAGTCAGGAGGTCAAACTATCAATACTTCTCCTACACACACTGACAACCATCAAGCACTCGCCGTGAGGGAAACCAACGCTTGTCAGAGATTATCACAATGTGTTCCTGTCTATATCTCCCCATTTGCCTAGTGTTGGGAGGCTGACAATGTGTCCAATGGGTATTGTATCTTCAGGCTTGCACCTGTAGCAACCATCACTACTCAATATTATTAGATATCACTGTTTGGCTCACAAATCTTGTTCAACTCGGGTGAAACACAAAGCCCACAAACTCTCAATTAATATCTGAGTTCTGCGAAGAACCATGTCTCTCCCATCTCCTGTGTTTCACTGTTTAAAGGGATACTAGCCTGCTAGTAGATACCCATAGACTTCCAGTCATTGCGCTAATGCTAGTTAGCATTGGCTCGCAAAACTACGTCTAACGTCCTTCATACTGGACACAGAGACATAAAAATGGTATCCATAAGTTTATCTGACTCTGGAAGAAGATAAAGGGCCTCAATGCTAAAATCCCTAAGTATCCCTTTAAGCGTCTGCCTTGAATACAGCATAACTATTTTGGCAGGTGGTGTTTGGCGGATATTAGAGAGCTAGCGTCTAGCGCTCAGGGATATTGATTGTGGCTTAGCTGCCAAGGGTCCCAGCTCTACTCCTCTGCTGGGACAGATAAAGAGGAGGGGTGACCTTGAGCCAGGATCCAGGATCCCGTAAGATCACCTGATACATTAGCCACAGGAAGGAAATGCAGTGAAAACAAACACTGGCTGGAGACGCATGCCAGGCCAGATCATTTTGGACAATGCTGTGATTTGATCCAGTTTAGGACTGTAGTACTGGTCATGGGGAGGGGATCCCTCAGTCACACAGCTGTTTACTGTTCTCCTGAAACCAGCTACATCTGAAACAACAAACTACAACTTGGTTTCTTCAGCAAAATAAAGAGCCACTGACAGACTGTCCTTTCCAGTGCTGAGGACTGAACACAAACACACACCACCCCCCCCACACAGACACCACCCCCCCACACAGACACCACCCCCCCCACACACCACACCACCATAGGTTTCCATGACAACAGGGACCTGAGACAATAACAACAAACAGGAGTTCAATATGAGGAGGAGACAGAGAGATATATAGACAGAGGGAAGAGGAGGAGACAGAGAGATATATAGACAGAGGGAAGAGGAGGAGACAGAGAGATATATAGACAGAGGGAAGAGGAGGAGACATAGAGATATATAGACAGAGGGAAGAGGAGGAGACAGAGAGAAGAGGAGGAGACAGAGGGAAGAGGAGGAGACAGAGATATATATAGACAGAGGGAAGAGGAGGAGACAGAGAAATATATAGACAGAGGTAAGAGGAGGAGACAGAGAGAAGAGGAGGAGACAGAGAGATATATAGACAGAGAGAAGAGGAGGAGACAGAGAGATATATAGACAGAGAGAAGAGGAGGAGACAGAGAGATATATAAACAGAGGGAAGAGGAGGAGACAGAGAGAAGAGGAGGAGACAGAGAGAAGAGGAGGAGACAGAGAGATATATAGACAGAGGGAAGAGGAGGAGACAGAGAGAAGAGGAGGAGACAGAGAGAAGAGGAGGAGACAGAGAGATATATAGACAGAGGGAAGAGGAGGAGACATAGAGATATATAGACAGAGGGAAGAGGAGGAGACAGAGAGAAGAGGAGGAGACAGAGAGAAGAGGAGGAGACATAGAGATATATAGACAGAGAGAAGAGGAGGAGACAGAGATATATATAGACAGAGGGAAGAGGAGGAGACAGAGAGATATATAGACAGAGGGAAGAGGAGGAGACAGAGAGATATATAGACAGAGGGAAAAAGGAGGAGACAGAGAAGAGAGAAGAGGAGGAGACAGAGGGAAGAGGAGGAGACAGAGATATATATAGACAGAGGGAAGAGGAGGAGACAGAGAGATATACAGACAGAGGGAAGAGGAGGAGACAGAGAGATATATAGACAGAGGGAAGAGGAGGAGACAGAGAGAAGAGGAGGAGACAGAGGGAAGAGGAGGAGTCAGAGATATATATATATATATATAGACAAAGGGAAGAGGAAGAGACAGAGAGATATATAGACAGAGGGAAGAGGAGGAGACAGAGAGATATATAGACAGAGGGAAGAGGAGGAGACAGAGAGATATATAGACAGAGGGAAGAGGAGGAGACAGAGAGATATATAGACAGAGGGAAGAGGAGGAGACAGAGAAGAGAGAAGAGGAGGAGACAGAGGGAAGAGGAGGAGACAGATATATGTATAGACAGAGGGAAGAGGAGGAGACAGAGAGATATATAGACAGAGGGAAGAGGAGGAGACAGAGAGAAGAGGAGGAGACAGAGAGAAGAGGAGGAGACATATATATATATAGACAGAGGGAAGAGGAGGAGACAGAGGGAAGAGGAGGAGACAGAGAGATATATAGACAGAGGGAAGAGGAGGAGACAGAGAGATATATAGACAGAGGGAAGAGGAGGAGACAGAGAGAAGCAGAGGAGACAGAGAGATATATAGACAGAGGGAAGAGGAGGAGACATAGAGAAGAGGAGGAAACAGAGAGAAGAGGAGGAGACAGAGAGATATATAGACAGAGGGAAGAGGAGGAGACAGAGAGATATATAGACAGAGGGAAGAGGAGGAGACAGAGAGATATATAGACAGAGGGAAGAGAAGGAGACAGAGAGATATATAGACAGAGGGAAGAGGAGGAGACAGAGAGAAGAGGAGGAGACAGAGGGAAGAGGAGGAGACAGAGATATATATAGACAGAGGGAAGAGGAGGAGACAGAGAAATATATAGACAGAGGTAAGAGGAGGAGACAGAGAGAAGAGGAGGAGACAGAGAGATATATAGACAGAGAGAAGAGGAGGAGACAGAGAGATATATAGACAGAGAGAAGAGGAGGAGACAGAGAGATATATAAACAGAGGGAAGAGGAGGAGACAGAGAGAAGAGGAGGAGACAGAGAGAAGAGGAGGAGACAGAGAGATATATAGACAGAGGGAAGAGGAGGAGACAGAGAGAAGAGGAGGAGACAGAGAGAAGAGGAGGAGACAGAGAGATATATAGACAGAGGGAAGAGGAGGAGACATAGAGATATATAGACAGAGGGAAGAGGAGGAGACAGAGAGAAGAGGAGGAGACAGAGAGAAGAGGAGGAGACAGAGAGATATATAGACAGAGAGAAGAGGAGGAGACAGAGATATATATAGACAGAGGGAAGAGGAGGAGACAGAGAGATATATAGACAGAGGGAAGAGGAGGAGACAGAGAGATATATAGACAGAGGGAAAAGGAGGAGACAGAGAAGAGAGAAGAGGAGGAGACAGAGGGAAGAGGAGGAGACAGAGATATATATAGACAGAGGGAAGAGGAGGAGACAGAGATATATACAGACAGAGGGAAGAGGAGGAGACAGAGAGATATATAGACAGAGGGAAGAGGAGGAGACAGAGAGAAGAGGAGGAGACAGAGGGAAGAGGAGGAGTCAGAGATATATATATATATATATAGACAAAGGGAAGAGGAAGAGACAGAGAGATATATAGACAGAGGGAAGAGGAGGAGACAGAGAGATATATAGACAGAGGGAAGAGGAGGAGACAGAGAGATATATAGACAGAGGGAAGAGGAGGAGACAGAGAGATATATAGACAGAGGGAAGAGGAGGAGACAGAGAAGAGAGAAGAGGAGGAGACAGAGGGAAGAGGAGGAGTCGGATATATATATAGACAGAGGGAAGAGGAGGAGACAGAGAGATATATAGACAGAGGGAAGAGGAGGAGACAGAGAGAAGAGGAGGAGACAGAGAGAAGAGGAGGAGACAGAGATATATATAGACAGAGGGAAGAGGAGGAGACAGAGGGAAGAGGAGGAGACAGAGAGATATATAGACAGAGGGAAGAGGAGGAGACAGAGAGATATATAGACAGAAGGAAGAGGAGGAGAGGGAGAGATATATAGACAGAGGGAAGAGGAGGAGACAGAGAGAAGCAGAGGAGACAGAGAGATATATAGACAGAGGGAAGAGGAGGAGACATAGAGAAGAGGAGGAGACAGAGAGAAGAGGAGGAGACAGAGAGATATATAGACAGAGGGAAGAGGAGGAGACAGAGAGATATATAGACAGAGGGAAGAGGAGGAGTCAGAGAGATATATAGACAGAGGGAAGAGAAGGAGACAGAGAGATATATAGACAGAGGGAAGAGGAGGAGACAGAGAGAAGAGGAGGAGACAGAGGGAAGAGGAGGAGACAGAGATATATATAGACAGAGGGAAGAGGAGGAGACAGAGAAATATATAGACAGAGGTAAGAGGAGGAGACAGAGAGAAGAGGAGGAGACAGAGAGATATATAGACAGAGAGAAGAGGAGGAGACAGAGAGATATATAGACAGAGAGAAGAGGAGGAGACAGAGAGATATATAAACAGAGGGAAGAGGAGGAGACAGAGAGAAGAGGAGGAGACAGAGAGAAGAGGAGGAGACAGAGAGATATATAGACAGAGGGAAGAGGAGGAGACAGAGAGAAGAGGAGGAGACAGAGAGAAGAGGAGGAGACAGAGAGATATATAGACAGAGGGAAGAGGAGGAGACATAGAGATATATAGACAGAGGGAAGAGGAGGAGACAGAGAGAAGAGGAGGAGACAGAGAGAAGAGGAGGAGACAGAGAGATATATAGACAGAGAGAAGAGGAGGAGACAGAGATATATATAGACAGAGGGAAGAGGAGGAGACAGAGAGATATATAGACAGAGGGAAGAGGAGGAGACAGAGAGATATATAGACAGAGGGAAAAGGAGGAGACAGAGAAGAGAGAAGAGGAGGAGACAGAGGGAAGAGGAGGAGACAGAGATATATATAGACAGAGGGAAGAGGAGGAGACAGAGAGATATACAGACAGAGGGAAGAGGAGGAGACAGAGAGATATATAGACAGAGGGAAGAGGAGGAGACAGAGAGAAGAGGAGGAGACAGAGGGAAGAGGAGGAGTCAGATATATATATATATATATATATATATAGACAAAGGGAAGAGGAAGAGACAGAGAGATATATAGACAGAGGGAAGAGGAGGAGACAGAGAGATATATAGACAGAGGGAAGAGGAGGAGACGAGAGATATATAGACAGAGGGAAGAGGAGGAGACAGAGAGATATATAGACAGAGGAAGAGGAGGAGACAGAGAAGAGAGAAGAGGAGGAGACAGAGGGAAGAGGAGGAGACAGATATATATAAGACAGAGGGAAGAGGAGGAGACAGAGAGATATATAGACAGAGGGAAGAGGAGGAGACAGAGAGAAGAGGAGGAGACAGAGAGAAGAGGAGGAGACAGAGATATATATAGACAGAGGGAAGAGGAGGAGACAGAGGGAAGAGGAGGAGACAGAGAGATATATAGACAGAGGGAAGAGGAGGAGACAGAGAGATATATAGACAGAAGGAAGAGGAGGAGAGGGAGAGATATATAGACAGAGGGAAGAGGAGGAGACAGAGAGAAGCAGAGGAGACAGAGAGATATATAGACAGAGGGAAGAGGAGGAGACATAGAGAAGAGGAGGAGACAGAGAGAAGAGGAGGAGACAGAGAGATATATAGACAGAGGGAAGAGGAGGAGACAGAGAGATATATAGACAGAGGGAAGAGGAGGAGACAGAGAGAAGCAGAGGAGACAGAGATATATATAGACAGAGGGAAGAGGAGGAGACATAGAGAAGAGGAGGAGACAGAGAGAAGAGGAGGAGACAGAGAGATATATAGACAGAGGGAAGAGGAGGAGACAGAGAGATATATAGACAGAGGGAAGAGGAGAGACAGAGAGATATATAGACAGAGGGAAGAGGAGGCGACAGAGAGATATATAGACAGAGGGAAGAGGAGGAGACAGAGAGATATATAGACAGAGGGAAGAGGAGGAGACAGAGAGATATATAGACAGAGGGAAGAGGAGGAGACAGAGAGATATATAGACAGAGGGAAGAGGAGGAGACAGAGAGATATATAGACAGAGGGAAGAGGAGGAGCCGTAGAGAGATATATAGACAGAGGGAAGAGGAGGAGACAGAGAGAAGAGGAGGAGACAGAGGGAAGAGGAGGAGACAGAGAGAAGAGGAGGAGACAGAGAGAAGAGGAGGAGACAGAGAGAAGAGGAGGAGACAGAGAGATATATAGACAGAGGGAAGAGGAGGAGACAGAGAGATATATAGACAAAGGGAAGAGGAGGAGACAGAGAGATATATAGACAGAGAGAATAGGAGGAGACAGAGAGAAGAGGAGGAGACAGAGAGATATATAGACAGAGGGAAGAGGAGGAGACAGAGAGAAGCAGAGGAGACAGAGAGATATATAGACAGAGGGAAGAGGAGGAGACAGAGAGAAGAGGAGGAGACAGAGAGATATATAGACAGAAAGAAGAGGAGGAGACAGAGAGAAGCGGAGGAGACAGAGAGATATATAGACAGAGGGAAGAGGAGGAGACAGAGAGAAGAGGAGGAGACAGAGAGAAGAGGAGGAGACAGAGAGATATATAGACAGAGGGAAGAGGAGGAGACAGAGAGATATATAGACAGAGGGAAGAGGAGGAGACAGAGAGATATATAGACAGAGGGAAGAGGAGGAGACAGAGAGATATATAGACAGAGGGAAGAGGAGGAGACAGAGAGATATATAGACAGAGGGAAGAGGAGGAGACAGAGAGATATATAGACAGAGGGAAGAGGAGGAGACAGAGAGATATATAGACAGAGGGAAGAGGAGGAGACAGAGAGATATATAGACAGAGGGAAGAGGAGGAGCCGTAGAGAGATATATAGACAGAGGGAAGAGGAGGAGACAGAGAGAAGAGGAGGAGACAGAGGGAAGAGGAGGAGACAGAGAGAAGAGGAGGAGACAGAGAGAAGAGGAGGAGACAGAGAGAAGAGGAGGAGACAGAGAGATATATAGACAGAGGGAAGAGGAGGAGACAGAGAGATATATAGACAAAGGGAAGAGGAGGAGACAGATAGATATATAGACAGAGAGAATAGGAGGAGACAGAGAGAAGAGGAGGAGACAGAGAGATATATAGACAGAGGGAAGAGGAGGAGACAGAGAGAAGAGGAGGAGACAGAGAGATATATAGACAGAGGGAAGAGGAGGAGACAGAGAGAAGCGGAGGAGACAGAGAGATATATAGACAGAGGGAAAAGGAGGAGACAGAGAAGAGAGAAGAGGAGGAGACAGAGGGAAGAGGAGGAGACAGAGATATATATAGACAGAGGGAAGAGGAGGAGACAGAGATATATACAGACAGAGGGAAGAGGAGGAGACAGAGAGATATATAGACAGAGGGAAGAGGAGGAGACAGAGAGAAGAGGAGGAGACAGAGGGAAGAGGAGGAGTCAGAGATATATATATATATATATATAGACAAAGGGAAGAGGAAGAGACAGAGAGATATATAGACAGAGGGAAGAGGAGGAGACAGAGAGATATATAGACAGAGGGAAGAGGAGGAGACAGAGAGATATATAGACAGAGGGAAGAGGAGGAGACAGAGAGATATATAGACAGAGGGAAGAGGAGGAGACAGAGAAGAGAGAAGAGGAGGAGACAGAGGGAAGAGGAGGAGACAGATATATATAGACAGAGGGAAGAGGAGGAGACAGAGAGATATATAGACAGAGGGAAGAGGAGGAGACAGAGAGAAGAGGAGGAGACAGAGAGAAGAGGAGGAGACAGAGATATATATAGACAGAGGGAAGAGGAGGAGACAGAGGGAAGAGGAGGAGACAGAGAGATATATAGACAGAGGGAAGAGGAGGAGACAGAGAGATATATAGACAGAAGGAAGAGGAGGAGAGGGAGAGATATATAGACAGAGGGAAGAGGAGGAGACAGAGAGAAGCAGAGGAGACAGAGAGATATATAGACAGAGGGAAGAGGAGGAGACATAGAGAAGAGGAGGAGACAGAGAGAAGAGGAGGAGACAGAGAGATATATAGACAGAGGGAAGAGGAGGAGACAGAGAGATATATAGACAGAGGGAAGAGGAGGAGACAGAGAGATATATAGACAGAGGGAAGAGAAGGAGACAGAGAGATATATAGACAGAGGGAAGAGGAGGAGACAGAGAGAAGAGGAGGAGACAGAGGGAAGAGGAGGAGACAGAGATATATATAGACAGAGGGAAGAGGAGGAGACAGAGAAATATATAGACAGAGGTAAGAGGAGAGACAGAGAGAAGAGGAGGAGACAGAGAGATATATAGACAGAGAGAAGAGGAGGAGACAGAGAGATATATAGACAGAGAGAAGAGGAGGAGACAGAGAGATATATAAACAGAGGGAAGAGGAGGAGACAGAGAGAAGAGGAGGAGACAGAGAGAAGAGGAGGAGACAGAGAGATATATAGACAGAGGGAAGAGGAGGAGACAGAGAGAAGAGGAGGAGACAGAGAGAAGAGGAGGAGACAGAGAGATATATAGACAGAGGGAAGAGGAGGAGACATAGAGATATATAGACAGAGGGAAGAGGAGGAGACAGAGAGAAGAGGAGGAGACAGAAAGAAGAGGAGGAGACAGAGAGAGTATATAGACAGAGAGAAGAGGAGGAGACAGAGATATATATAGACAGAGGGAAGAGGAGGAGACAGAGAGATATATAGACAGAGGGAAGAGGAGGAGACAGAGAGATATATAGACAGAGGGAAAAGGAGGAGACAGAGAAGAGAGAAGAGGAGGAGACAGAGGGAAGAGGAGGAGACAGAGATATATATAGACAGAGGGAAGAGGAGGAGACAGAGAGATATACAGACAGAGGGAAGAGGAGGAGACAGAGAGATATATAGACAGAGGGAAGAGGAGGAGACAGAGAGAAGAGGAGGAGACAGAGGGAAGAGGAGGAGTCAGAGATATATATATATATATATATATATAGACAAAGGAAGAGGAAGAGACAGAGAGATATATAGACAGAGGGAAGAGGAGGAGACAGAGAGATATATAGACAGAGGGAAGAGGAGGAGACAGAGAGATATATAGACAGAGGAAGAGGAGGAGACAGAGAGATATATAGACAGAGGGAAGAGGAGGAGACAGAGAAGAGAGAAGAGGAGGAGACAGAGGGAAGAGGAGGAGACAGATATATATATAGACAGAGGGAAGAGGAGGAGACAGAGAGATATATAGACAGAGGGAAGAGGAGGAGACAGAGAGAAGAGGAGGAGACAGAGAGAAGAGGAGGAGACAGAGATATATATAGACAGAGGGAAGAGGAGGAGACAGAGGGAAGAGGAGGAGACAGAGAGATATATAGACAGAGGGAAGAGGAGGAGACAGAGAGATATATAGACAGAAGGAAGAGGAGGAGAGGGAGAGATATATAGACAGAGGGAAGAGGAGGAGACAGAGAGAAGCAGAGGAGACAGAGAGATATATAGACAGAGGGAAGAGGAGGAGACATAGAGAAGAGGAGGAGACAGAGAGAAGAGGAGGAGACAGAGAGATATATAGACAGAGGGAAGAGGAGGAGACAGAGAGATATATAGACAGAGGGAAGAGGAGGAGACAGAGAGAAGCAGAGGAGACAGAGATATATATAGACAGAGGGAAGAGGAGGAGACATAGAGAAGAGGAGGAGACAGAGAGAAGAGGAGGAGGCAGAGAGATATATAGACAGAGGGAAGAGGAGGAGACAGAGAGATATATAGACAGAGGGAAGAGGAGGAGACAGAGAGATATATAGACAGAGGGAAGAGGAGGCGACAGAGAGATATATAGACAGAGGGAAGAGGAGGAGACAGAGAGATATAGACAGAGGGAAGAGGAGGAGACAGAGAGATATATAGACAGAGGGAAGAGGAGGAGACAGAGAGATATATAGACAGAGGGAAGAGGAGGAGACAGAGAGATATATAGACAGAGGGAAGAGGAGGAGCCAGTAGAGAGATATATAGACAGAGGGAAGAGGAGGAGACAGAGAGAAGAGGAGGAGACAGAGGGAAGAGGAGGAGACAGAGAGAAGAGGAGGAGACAGAGAGAAGAGGAGGAGACAGAGAGAAGAGGAGGAGACAGAGAGATATATAGACAGAGGGAAGAGGAGGAGACAGAGAGTATATAGACAAAGGGAAGAGGAGGAGACAGAGAGATATATAGACAGAGAGAATAGGAGGAGACAGAGAGAAGAGGAGGAGACAGAGAGATATATAGACAGAGGGAAGAGGAGGAGACAGAGAGAAGCAGAGGAGACAGAGAGATATATAGACAGAGGGAAGAGGAGGAGACAGAGAGAAGAGGAGGAGACAGAGAGATATATAGACAGAGGGAAGAGGAGGAGACAGAGAGAAGCGGAGGAGACAGAGAGATATATAGACAGAGGGAAGAGGAGGAGACAGAGAGATATATAGACAGAGGGAAGAGGAGGAGACAGAGAGAAGAGGAGGAGACAGAGAGAAGAGGAGGAGACAGAGAGATATATAGACAGAGGGAAGAGGAGGAGACAGAGAGATATATAGACAGAGGGAAGAGGAGGAGACAGAGAGATATATAGACAGAGGGAAGAGGAGGAGACAGAGAGATATATAGACAGAGGGAAGAGGAGGAGACAGAGAGATATATAGACAGAGGGAAGAGGAGGAGACAGAGAAATATATAGACAGAGGTAAGAGGAGGAGACAGAGAGAAGAGGAGGAGACAGAGAGATATATAGACAGAGGGAAGAGGAGGAGACAGAGAGAAGAGGAGGAGACAGAGAGATATATAGACAGAAGGAAGAGGAGGAGACAGAGAGAAAGAGGGAGAAGGGATAGACAATGAGGGGGAGGGGATTTGGAGACAGGGAGGAGTCGGAGAGAGAGGTGGATGGAGGGAGGTATGGGGTAATAGAGAGGAGGGGAAGACAGAGAGAACTGGAGGGAGAAGGGTGAGACAGAGAGAAGGGGAGTGAGGACAGAGTGAGAGGGAGGGAGGAGGGGGAGAGAGAGACATGGAGGGAGAAGGGTGAGACAGGGAGAAGGGGAGTGAGGACAGAGTGAGAAGGGAGGAGGGGGAGAGAGAGCGAGAGGGAGTGAGGAGGGGGAGACAGAGAGCATGTGTGTGTGTCTGCTTATGTGTGTGTGCAGCATTACACACTGCTCCACACCTCTCCGACTCTCTAAAGAGCCCTTCTGGTCAACAACAGTCACAGCCTTCATCCCCTTAAGTCCCCCTCCCTCCCCCATGAGAGGGTCTAAGGATCTGACAATAGGTGCTTCCCACGGCAGCACAGCAGCAGTATGAAGACATGCTGTTATCCATTGTGACTCGCTGGACGCTGACAGCACTGGGCATACTAACAACGTGTTTAATGGATATGGCTACATGTGGCGCTTCACCCACGGCTCGGATCACCGTCTGTGTGTGACAGGTGGGGCCCTGGGGGTGAAGCCATCACAGAGTGGGGGTGGAAGTCGGAGGGCTGAGGGGGTGAGGTCATTGTCTGTCTGCGGACAGTGGAATGGGGTGGGGGTCCAAAGAGAGTTAGTCTCTAATATCATACCATTGTAGAGAGGACAACACTAGAGAGAGTTAGTCGAGAGAGAGAGAGAGAGAGAGAGAGAGAGAGAGAGAGAGAGAGAGAGAGAGAGAGAGAGAGAGAGATGGAGCGAGAGAGAGAGAGAGACGGAGAGAGAGACGGAGAGAGAGACAGAGAGACAGTGAGAGAGCGACAGAGAGAGAGAGAGAGAAAGAGAGAGAGAGAGGAACAACATGAAAGACAAACAACTCTTTGAGGCAACTTCTGTAAAACATTCTTAGAAAAAAACTGTCCCCATAGGAGAACCCTTTAAATAACCCTTTTTGGTTCCAGGTAGAACCCTTTTGGTTCCAGGTAGTAACCAAAAGGGATTCTATTGGGAACCAAAAAGGGTTCTCCAATGGGGATTGATGATTTTGATCAACTCTGTATCTCGGTTGTGTTTGCTTGTTGTCTGCTACCTCCTGGGCCTTGAGTCTGTTGCCAGTGTCTCTCTCTCTGCTGTTTCAGACCCAACTAGACGCTGCCCGCTGCCTGGTTAAGGCAGTGATTAATTGAGCAGGTCTGGCAGTCCTAAAGCCCCCTGCATGGATCATTTGTTATACATTTATAGTTCATAATCCATCTGCTCACACCTCTTAAAATTTCATCTAATTTTTCATCTTCCTTTTGTATGAGGAGACACATTTTTCTCCACAGAAGTGATGGATAGTTTTATGTCAGTTCTGTTGTCGGAAATAGGCCCGGCACAGTTGGTGGGATCTGGGAAGATTTGCCAGTGACTAGCCCCAAATCCAACAATGTATTTGTTTACCATAGTGTTTCTGCATTTATCTACTTTGTATTAAATTATCGTATTCTTTTTAACAAGTGTAATTCTGGAGCCATTGTCCTGTTGGGATGTGCTGAAAGTTACAGGGGTGTTACAGAGAGTCTTACTAATACAGCCAACATTGGCACCGTTTTCAGTTGTTGGTTTTGAATAACATTTCACCAAAAGTATGGGCCACTTTGCTTAAATCTATGTTCCCATGCAGTCCTCCAACGGTGGCCCCTACCAGCAGATGGCAGTAGAGCCCCATGGATCGCCAGCCAGTGGCTGAGTCACACAGAGTTTACAATCTGTTGCCATGCATGGGGTCCTGGGAGACTCCAGACAGAGTATGTGAACCTAAATCATGTTACCCAGCGTCTCTTCCCCTCTCTCTCCAGCCAAGCTCACTCACCTCAGCTGATAACAACACGAGGCAGAGGGCGGAGGGGGGAGTGAGCGGAACGGAGTCTTTTAGCTAGCTAGGGTCACCTTTGGAGAGGCCTTCTATGGGATGTGTTAACGATGGGGACGACAGTGTAGGTGAATGTCAGAGGGGTAGAGAGATATTACAGAGTTATTACTGGGGCTGGATACTATGGGGACCGGAGACTATGGGGACTGGGGACTATGGAGATAGGAGACTATTGGGGACTGGACACTATAGGGAGTTGGAGACTATGGAGATAGAAGACTATTGGGGACTGGAGACTATAGGGACTGGAGACTATGGGGACTATCGGGACTGGATACTATGGGGACTGGAGACTATGGAGATTGGAGACTATGTGGACTGGAGACTAAGGGGACTGGAGACTATAGGGACTGGAGACTATGGGGTGCGTGCTCAGTCCCCTCCTGTACTCTCTGTTCACCCATGACTGCATGGGCAGGCACGACTCCAACACCATCATTAAGTTTGCCGACGACACAACAGTGGTAGGCCTGATCACCGACAACGATGAGACAGCCTATAGGGAGGAGGTCAGAGATCTGGCCGTGTGGTGCCAGGACAACAACCTCTCCCTCAACGTGACCAAGACAAAGGAGATGATTGTGGACTACAGGAAAAAAAAGAGGACTGAGCACGCCCCCATTCTCATCGACGGGGCTGTAGTGGAACAGGTTGAGAGCTTCAAGTTCCTTGGTGTCCACATCACCAACGAACTATCATGGTCCAAACACACCAAGACAGTCGTGAAGAGGGCACGACAAAGCCTATTCCCCCTCAGGAGACTAAAAAGATTTGGCATGGGTCCTCAGATCCTCAAAAAATTCTACAGCTGCACCATCGAGAGCATCCTGACTGGTTGCATCACCGCCTGGTATGGCAACTGCTTGGCCTCTGACCGCAAGGCACTCACAGAGGGCAGTGCGTACGGCCCAGTACATCACTGGGGCAAAGCTCCCTGCCATCCAGGACCTCTATACCAGGCGGTGTCAGAGGAAGGCCCTCAAAATTGTCAAAGACTCCAGCCACCCTAGTCATAGACTGTTCTCTCTGCTACCGCACGGCAAGCGGTACCGAGTGCCAAGTCTAGGTCCAAAAGACTTCTCAACAGCTTCTACCCCCAAGCCATAAGACTCCTGAACAGCTAATCATGGCTACCCGGACTATTTGCACTGCCCCCCCCACCCCATCCTTTTTACGCTGCTGCTACTCTGTTAAGTATTTATGCATAGTCATTTTAACTCTACCCACATGTACATATTACCTCAACTACCTCAACTAGCCGGTGCCCCCGCACTATTGACTATGCAACGGTACCCCTGTATATAAGCCTCCTACTGTCACTTTATTTTACTGTATATATAGCCTCCCTACTGTCACTTTATTTTACTTCTGCTCTTTTTTTCTCAACACTTTTCTGTTGTTGTTTTATTCTTACTTTTTTGTTTAAAATAAATGCACTGTTGGTTAAGGGCTGTAAGTAAGCATTTCATTGTAATGTCTGCACCTGTTGTATTCGGCGCATGTGACCAATAAAATTTGATTTGATTTGACTGGAGACTATGGGGACTGGAGACTATGGGGACCGGAGACTATGAAGACTTGAGAATATGGGGACTGGAGACTATGGGGACTATGGGGACTGGAGACTATGGGGACTGGACACTAGGGGGACTGGAGACTATGGGGACTGGAGACTATGGGGACTGGAGACTACGGGGACCGGAGACTATGAAGACTTGAGATTATGGGGACTGGAGACTATGGGGACTGGACACTAGGGGGACTGGAGACTATGGGGACTGGAGACTATGGGGACTGGAGACTACAGGGACTGGAGACTATGAAGACTTGAGATTATGGGGACTGGAGACTATGGGGACTATGGGGACTGGAGACTATGGGGACTGGAGACTATGGGGACTGGAGACTATGGGGACTGGAGACTATGGGGACTATCGGGACTGGATACTATGGGGACTGGAGACTATGGAGATTGGAGACTATGTGGACTGGAGACTAAGGGGACTGGAGACTATGGGAACTGGAGAATATGGAGACTGGAGACTATGGGGACTGGAGACTATGGGGACTGCAGACTATGGGGACTGGAGAATATGGAGACTGGAGACTATGGGGACTGGAGACTATGGGGACTGGAGACTAAGGGACAGGAGACTATGGAGACTGGAGACTATGGGGACTGGAGACTATGGGGACTGGTGACTCTGGGGACCGGAGACTATGAAGACTTGAGATTATGGGGACTGGAGACTATGGGGACTGGAGACTATGGGGACTGGAGACTATGGAGACTGGAGACTATGGGGACTGGAGACTATGGAGACTGGAGACTATGGGGAATGGAGATTATGGGGACTATGGGGACTGGAGACTATGGGGACTGGAGACTAAGGGGACTGGAGAATATGGAGACTGGAGACTATGGGGACTGGAGACTATGGGGACTGCAGACTATGGGGACTGGAGAATATGGAGACTGGAGACTATGGGGACTGGAGACTATGGGGACTGGAGACTATGGAGACTGGAGACTATGGGGACTGGAGACTATGGAGACTGGAGACTATGGGGAATGGAGACTATGGGGAATGGACACTAAGGGGACTGGAGACTATGGAGACTGGAGACTATGGGGACTGGAAACTATGGGGACTGGAGACTATGGGGACTAGAGACTATGGGGACTGGAGACTATGGGGACTGGAGACTATGGGGACTGGAGAATATGGAGACTGGGATGGGCTCAGGCTGAGACTGAGATCTGCTAACATTAGGGATGGGTGTGTTACAGGAGTCTATGGGTATATCTCACTGGTCATCCCCAAAGCCAACACCTCCTTTGGCCGCCATTCCTACCAGTTCTCTGCTGCCAATGACTGGAACGAACTGCAAAAATCTCTGAAGCTGGAGACTCTTATCTCCCTCACTAAATTTAAGCGTCAGTTGTCAGAGCAGCTTACCGATCACTGCACCTGTACACAGCCATTCTGAAATTAGCCCACCCAACTACCTCATCCCCATATTGTTATTTATTTTGCTAATTTGCACCCCAGTATCTCTATTTGCACATCATCTTTTGCACATCTATCATTCCAGTGTTAATACGAAATTGTAAATATTTTGCACTATGGCCTATTTATTGCCTTACCTCCATAACTTACTACATTCACACACACTGTATATATATTTTCTGTTTGTATTTTTGAATTTATGTTTTGTTTTACCCCATATGTAACTCGGTGTTGTTGTTTTTATCGCACTGTTTTGCTTTATCTTGACCAGGTCGCAGTTGTAAATGAGAACTTGTTCTCAACTGGCTTACCTGGTTAAATAAAGGTTAAATAAAAAAAATAAAAAAAATAAAATGGGTAGCTATGGGACTGATTTATGGGCTACCTCAGGATGTCCCTTGAACTCATCCGACATGTCTATCTCAGCTTCAGCTTCGGGAAAAAAAACACACGTTATGGCATTATCTTATAAAGGTCTTGTCATAAACACGGCGGTCATTAAAACTCCTTTCAGTGTCAGGCTGACACACATTATCCCCAGCCTCATGGAGCGCCTGAGTGGAGGTCTGGGATGTGATACACCCGGACGAGAGAGACTGTCTGTGTGTGTGTGAGGACGGAGCGCGTCTTCAGAGTGAGGCGAGGGGACTGTATAATGAAGTGTAGAGCAGGAATCTGTTTAAAGGGGTACACAGGGGAGTCTGTTCTCTGTGTGGCCTGCAGCACGCCCGGCCTCCCGTCACCCAGGCCCTGGTGGCCGATTCCCCTCGTTCCCCTCTTCGTCCTTGTCGATCTCGAGGACAGCACTCTGGGGGCGACGGCGATCCTTTGGCCCAAGATACGGCCAGCGATGTTGGAATAAATCTGTCTTAATCTGTGGGCCATGTAGCTACAACCATTATCTCTTGATCCTTTCCAGGCAGAGCACGGAGCTAGCAGGGGAGACGGACTGTTCACTGCGGTACAGACAGGGTAGAGGTGGAGGGGGAGGGGAGCGGGGGAGAGACTGAGGGAGGGGGGGAGAGGGAGAGAGACCGAGGGAGGAGAGGGAGAGAGACAGAGGGAGGGGAGGGAGAGGAGAGGGAGAGAGACCGAGGAGGGGGAGGCAGCGGGGAGAGACCGAGGAGGGAGGGAGAGAGACCGAGGGAGGGGAGGAGAGGGAGAGAGACCGAGGGAGGGGGAGGGAGAGGGAGAGAGACAGAGGGAGAAGGAGAGAGACAGAGACAGAGACAGAGACAGAGGGAGAGGGAGAGGGAGAGGGAGAGGGAGAGGGAGAGGAGAGGGAGAGGGAGAGAGACCGAGGAGGGAGAGGGAGAGGAGAGAGACCGAGGAGAGGGAGGAGAGGGAGAGAGACCGAGGGAGGGAGGGAGAGGAGAGAGACCGAGGAGGAGGAGAGAGGGAGAGAGACCGAGGAGGGGAGGGGGGGAGAGGAGAGAGACAGAGGGAGGGAGGAGAGGAGAGAGACCGAGGGAGGGAGAGGGAGAGGGAGAGAGACAGAGGGAGGAGGGAGAGGGAGAGAGACCGAGGGAGGGAGGGAGAGGGAGAGAGACCCGAGGAGGGAGGGAGAGGGAGAGAGACCGAGGGAGGGGGAGGGAGAGGGAGAGAGACCGAGGGAGGGGAGGGAAAGGAGAGGGAGAGAGACAGAGGGAGGGAGGAGAGGGAGAGAGACCGAGGGAGGGAGAGGGAGAGGAGAGAGACAGAGGGAGGGAGAGGGAGAGGGAGAGAGACAGAGGGAGGGAGAGGGAGAGAGACCGAGGGAGGGGGAGGGAGAGGGAGAGAGACCGAGGGAGGGGGAGGAGAGGAGAGAGACCGAGGGAGGGGGAGGGAGAGGGAGAGAGACCGAGGGAGGGGGAGGGAGAGGGAGAGAGACAGAGGGAGGGAGAGGGAGAGGGAGAGAGAGAGAGGGAGGGAGAGGGAGAGGGAGAGAGACCGAGGGAGGGAGAGGGAGAGAGACAGAGGGAGGGGGAGGGAGAGAGACAGAGGGAGGGGAGGGAGAGAGACAGAGGGAGGGGGAGGGACAGAGAGACAGAGGGAGGGAGAGGGAGAGAGACAGAGGGAGGGAGAGAGAGAGGGAGAGAGACCGAGGGAGGGGGAGGGAGAGGGAGAGGGAGAGAGACAGAGGGAGGGAGAGGGAGAGGGAGAGAGACCGAGGGAGGGGAGGGAGAGGGAGAGAGACCGAGGAGGAGGGAAAGGGAGAGAGACAGAGGGAGGGGAGGAGAGGGAGAGAGACCGAGGAGAGGGAGGGAGAGGGAGAGAGACAGAGGGAGGGGGAGGGAGAGGGAGAGAGACCGATGGAGGGAGAGGGAGAGAGAGAGAGAGAGAGAGGGAGAGGGAGAGGGAGAGGGAGAGGGAGAGGGAAGGGAGAGGGAGAGAATGACGGAGAGAGACAGAGGGAGGGGGAGGAAGAGGGAGAGAGACCGAGGTAGGGGGAGGGAGAGAGACAGAGGGAGGGAGAGGGAGATCGAGAGGGAGAGGGAGAGGGAGAGGGAGAGTGGGAGCGAGAGAGAGATAGAGAGAGAGAGAACGATAACATATTAGAGTCCTGGATTTAAATTCTTCTCTGGCAAGCTCAATTGACAATAACAGGAACACGCTGCGGGATTTTTTTCCCAGCCCTCTTTGGAAAGGAGGGGGTTTTCTGGGCCTGCTGTCACTGCTCTTGAAGCAGTCCATACCTAGCCTCAGAGATGGTTGATTTGTTCTCTAGAAGCAGTCCATACCTAGCCTCAGAGATGGTTGATTTGTTCTCTAGAAGCAGTCCATACCTAGCCTCAGAGATGGTTGATTTGTTTCATCTTCACCCAAACAATAAAGCAAAGCTGTAATTTACAAAGTTATTTCATTACGGTATATTTTTGCAGCGCTGGTAATACTTAATAGGTTTAGCACATTGACATGCAAGTGGGCCAACCGGAGAGAGTGACAGGGAGAGGAGAGAGAGAGAGAGAGAGAGAGAGAGCGAGAGAGAGAGAGAGAGAGAGAGAGAGAGAGAGAGAGAGAGAGAGAGAGAGAGGGAGAGAGAGAGGGAGAGAGACAGAGAGAGAGAGAGAGAGAGAGAGAGAGAGAGAGAGAGAGAGAGAGAGAGAGAGAGAGAGAGAGAGAGAGAGAGAGGGAGAGAGACAGAGAGAGAGAGAGAGAGAGAGAGAGAGAGAGAGAGAGAGAGAGAGAGGGACAAATGAAAGAGTGTGTGTCTAAACGAGGGGACTGCATGCTATGCTGTGCTGTGCTGTGGTGTGATGTGTGTTGAGCTCCAGGCCCTGTGGTTGTGGGTGTCTGTCCAGGTTTAGTGGTCTCTGGACTAGAGGCGGAGCCGTCCTCTTTGGGTCTGGTGGTGCTGGACTCGGTCCGGTGGCAGTGGGCGTCTTTGGCTTGGCACTGGGCACTTGCTTCTCCTCTTCTCTTTCCACTCAGAGGAGGACGTGCAAGAGGAGAGTGAGCGTCAGGGAGAGAGGCACACCGAGGGCCCTTACAGGGAGAGAGGCCACACCACGGGCCATTATGTCCCAGAATAACCCCTGGCTCCTGGGGCAGCTGACTCATCAATCTGGGCACCAACCGTCCCCTCTCCGAAAACAGCCCCCTTACCAGGCTCCAGTGGAAAAAGCAACACCCGGCTGCATCACTTCTTCATGGTCACGAAAACCCTCCTCTGAACCACCAGCCAACTGTATTTGTCTATACCATAGAACAACTACAGCCTGGGGATGATTATTACATTAGTAGATAAATTATGGTCATAAGAGATAAAACCAAGCAGTGTAATTAAGATTGAGCTGGCTGGTTTATTAGAAAACATACTATACCGACATACCTGCAGACAGCTGTGATGATGACTCACCACAGACATGCATAATGGACTAGCAATTACTATTCAGTGTTATATGTCACTCAGGCTTCCAACAGTTGTTATTTTTCAATACATCTCATGTCCAATCTCTCTCAAGTTATCCGGTCTGTAGGACAATGATGATGATATAAGGTTAATGTACAGTTAACGACATGTTGTAATGACATGATGATTCCAATGCATGGAAATGAAATGAACACATTTCATCCCCCTTGTGTAAACACAGCTTCTGTGAACGTGATCCCTCCCACTTCCCTATCAAGCCCCCCTTCCCTATCCAGCCCCAACCCCTCTCAATTCAGCCCCCTTCCCTATCCAGCCCCATCCCTCTCTATCCAGCCCCATCCCCTCTCTATCCAGCCCCAACCCTTCTCTATCCAGCCCCATCGCCTCTATGTCCTGCCCCAACCCCTCCCTATCCAGCACCAACCCCTCTCTGTCCAGCCCCAACCCTTCTCTATCCAGTCCCAACCCCTCTCTATCCAGCCCCAACCCCTCTCTATCCAGCCCCAACCCCTCTATGTCCAGCCCCAACCCTTCTCTATCCAGTCCCAACCCCTCTCTATCCAGCCCCAACCCCTCTCTATCCAGCCCCAACCCCTCCCTATCTAGACCCAACCGCTTCCTATCCAGCCCCAATCCCTCTCTATCCACCCCAATCCCTCTCTATCCACCCCAATCCCTCTCTATCCAGCCCCAACCCCTCTCTATCCAGCTCCAACACCCTCTATATCCAGCCCCAACCTCTCTCTATCCAGCCCCAACCCCTCTCTATCCAGCCCCAACCCCTCCCTATCCAGCCCCAACCCCTCCCTATCTAGACTCAACCCCTTCCTATCCAGCCCCAATCCCTCTCTATCCAGCTCCAACACCCTCTCTATCCAGCTCAAACACCCTCTCTATCCAGCCCCAACCCCTCCCTATCTAGCCCCAACCCCTCACTATCCAGCACCAACCCCTCTCTATCCAGCCCCAACCCTTCTCTATCCAGCCCCAACCCCTCCCTATCTAGACCCAACCCCTTCCTATCCAGCCCCAATCCCTCTCTATCCACACCAATCCCTCTCTATCCACCCCAATCCCTCTCTATCCAGCCCCAACCCCTCTCTATCCAGTTTCAACACCCTCTCTATCCAGCCCCAAACCCTCTCTATCCAGCCCCAACCCCTCCCTATCCAGCCCCAATCCCTCTCTATCCACCCCAATCCCTCTCTATCCACCCCAATCCCTCTCTATCCACCCCAATCCCTCTCTATCCAGCCCCAACCCCTCTCTATCCAGCTCCAACACCCTCTCTATCCAGCCCCAACACCTCCCTATCCAGCCCCAATCCCTCTCTGTCCACCCCAATCCCTCTCTATCCACCCCAATCCCCCTCTATCCAGCTCCAACACCCTCTCTATCCACCTCCAACACCCTCTCTATCCAGCCCTAACCCCTCTCTATCCAGCCCCAACCCCTTCCTATCCAGCCCCAACCCCTCCATCTCTATCCAAAGACTCAGCATTACGTCTTTCCCCTTACTTCATCACCAGAGACAGGACCTCCCCTTTTTGTTCCCAAAGCCGAGGCCTCACCGTGGTTACAAACACTCTGAGAAACACAATTTTTCACTACTCACTCCATTGCTCATTCACATAACTACGCTTTCTCTCTTTAAAATAAACCATGTAGATCTACATTTGACGTTGGAAGTTTCCATACACCTTAGCCATATACATTTAAATACAGTTTTTCACAATTCTTGACATTTAATCCTAGTAAAAATGTCCTGTCTTAGGTCAGTTAGGATCACCACTTTATTTTAAGAATGTGAAATGTCAGAATAATAGTAGAGATAATTATTTATTTCAGGTTTTTATTTATTTCATCACATTCCTAGTGGGTCAGAAGTTTACATACACTCAATTAGTATTTGGTAGCATTGCCTTTAAATTGTTTAACTTGGGTCAAACGTTTGAGGTAGCCTTCCACAAGCTTCCCACAATAAGTTGGGTGAATTTTGTCCCATTCCTCCTGACAGAGCTGGTGTAACTGAGTCAGGTTTGTAGGCCTCCTTGCTCGCACACGCTTTTTCAGTTCTGCCCACAAATGTTATATGGGATTGAGGTCAGGGCTTTGTGATGGCCACTCCAATACCTTGACTTTGTTGTCCTTAAGCCATTTTGCCACAACTTTGGAAGTATGCTTGAGGTCATTGTTCATTTCGAAGAGCCATTTGTGACCAAGCTTTAACTTCCTGACTGATGTCTTGAGATGTTGCTTCAATATATCCACATAATTTTCCTTCCTCATGATGCCATCTATTTTGTGAAGTGCACCAGACCCTCCTGCAGCAAAGCACCCCCACAGCATGATGTTGCCACCCCCTTGCTTCACGGTTGGGATGATGTTCTTCGGCTTGCAAGCAACCCCCTTTTTCCTCCAAACATAACGATGGTCATTATGGCCAAACAGTTCTATTTTTGTTTCATCAGACCAGAGGACATTTCTCCAAAAAATACGATCTTTGTCCCCATGTGCAGTTGCAAACCATAGTCTGGCTTTTTTATGGCGGTTTTGGAGCAGTGGCTTCTTCCTTGCTGAGCGGCCTTTCAGGTTATGTCGATATATGAGTCGTTTTACTGTGGATATAGATACTTTTGTACCTGTTTCTTCCAGCATCTTCACAAGGTCCTTTGCTGTTGTTCTGGGATTGATTTGCACTTTTCGCACCAAAGTACGTTCATCTTTAGGAGACAGAACGCGTCTCCTTCCTGAGCGGTATGACAGCTGCCTGGTCCCATCGTGTTTATACTTGCGTACTATTGTTTGTACAGATGAATGTGGCACCTTCAGGCGTTTGGAAATTGCTCCCAAGGATGAACCAGACTTGTGGAGGTCTAAAAAAAAAAGAAAGCTGAGGTCTTGGCTGATTTCTTTTGATTTTCCCATAATGTCAAGCAAAGTGGCACTGAGTTTGAAGGTAGGCCTTGAAATACATCCACAGGTACTTCTCCAATTGACTCAAATTATGTCAATTAGCCTATCAGAAGCTCCCAAAGCCATGACATCATTTTCTGGAATTCCCCAAGCTGTTTAAACGCACAGTCAACTTAGTGTAAATTCTGACCCACTTGAATTGTGATACAGTGAATTATAAGTGAAATAATCAGTCTGTATACAATTGTTTGAAAAATTACTTGTGTCATGCAGAAAGTAGATGTCCTAACAGACTTGCCAAAACTATAGTTTGTTAACAAGACATTTGAAAAATGAGTTTTAATGACAACCTAAGTTTATGTAAACTTCTGACTTCAACTGTACATAGATAGGTCTGTCACCAGATACACACTCTTGCTACGCTGAGAAACGAGTCCACGCAGCAGTTTGAAAAGTTACTTTCCCCCACCCCTCCGGCATTCCCCGCTGGCTAGCATAACGCTAGCGATCAATCTGCGATGCGTACTGATTCAGGAGTGAAGGACAGCTTCTCAACAGATTCATTAAAGACACAGATGGTGAGGAAGCAGAGAGAAGCAGAGAGTGGCTGCGACCAATGTAGCATTGGCTATAAGCGATGCCGAAGGACCTTTTCACAGCTTGAACGGGGAGCCAGGCCGCCCACCCCTCTTCAGAACGGGCTTCAGTCAGGGTCACACTGCCCTGCAGTTGCGTGGGGATCTGGCCATGTCATGTTAATAGCTGTGTGTGTGTGTGTGTGTGTGTGTGTGTGACTCTGTATGTGTGTGTAGGCAGAACAGCACAGAACACTTCCCCCTTAGGTTAGGAGGAGGAGCGTAGAACCAGCTGTGGACACGAGATGCCCTTCAGGATGCAGAGTGGTTGGTTCAGGTCCATGATGCTGCAGTGTCCTCCCCAGGCTTTGATGCAGAGTGGTTGGTTCAGGTCCATGATGCTGCAGTGTCCTCCCCAGGCTTTGATGCAGAGTGGTTGGTTCAGGTCCATGATGCTGCAGTGTCCTCCCCAGGCTGTGCTCTATCAGAATGCTATAGGAAAACAGAGAACATGTCTCACTGTAAGAGAATGATGGAACAGTATTATAACTGGAGGGAGAGAGGGAGGGAGAGAGGGAGGGAGAGAGGGACAGAGGGAGGGAGAGAGGGAGGGAGAGAGGGAGGGAGACAGGGAGGGAGAGAGGGAGGGAGAGAGGGAGGGAGAAAACACAAGATGGATGAGAGTCATATAGGGGAGACAGAGTCGTATAGGGGAGACAGAGTTGTATAGGGGAGACAGAGTCATATAGGGGAGACAGAGTCATATAGGGGAGACAGAGTCATATAGGGGAGACAGAGTTGTATAGGGGAGACAGAGTTGTATAGGGGAGACAGAGTCGTATAGGGGAGACAGAGTCATATAGGGGAGACAGAGTCGTATAGGGGAGACAGAGTTGTATAGGGGAGACAGAGTTGTATAGGGGAGACAGAGTTGTATAGGGGAGACAGAGTCGTATAGGGGAGACAGAGTTGTACAGGGGAGACAGAGTTGTACAGGGGAGACAGAGTTGTATAGGGGAGACAGAGTTGTATAGGGGAGACAGAGTCATATAGGGGAGACAGAGTTGTACAGGGGAGACAGAGTTGTATAGGGGAGACAGAGTTGTATAGGGGAGACAGAGTTGTATAGGGGAGACAGAGTCATATAGGGGAGACAGAGTCGTATAGGGGAGACAGAGTTGTATAGGGGAGACAGAGTTGTATAGGGGAGACAGAGTTGTATAGGGGAGACAGAGTTGTATAGGGGAGACAGAGTTGTATAGGGGAGTCAGTCGTATAGGGGAGACAGAGTTGTATAGGGGAGACAGAATTGTATAGGGGACACAGAGTTGTATAGGGGAGACAGAGTTGTATAGGGGAGACAGAGTTGTATAGGGGAGACAGAGTTGTATAGGGGAGACAGAGTTGTATAGGGGAGACAGTCGTATAGGGGAGACAGAGTCGTATAGGGGAGACAGAGTTGTATAGGGGAGAAGGAGTTGTTTAGATAGTTCAGACAACAGACACAGCCATTCTCTGTCTGAATGATTAATACATGCAGGGGAGATTACCTATTCAGCAGTACCCCATATATGCAGCCCTATTCAGACACAGCAGGGTTACCACACAGCCCCCACTAGAGAAAGAGAAGGGTTATCACACAGCCCCCACTAGAGAAAGAGAAGGGTTATCACACAGCCCCCACCAGAGAAAGAGAAGGGTTATCACACAGCACCCACCAGAGAAAGAGAAGGGTTATCACACAGCCCCCACCAGAGAAAGAGAAGGGTTATCACACAGCCCCCACTAGAGAAAGAGAAGGGTTATCACACAGCCCCCACCAGAGAAAGAGAAGGGTTATCACACAGCACCCACCAGAGAGAGAGAGAGGAGAAATTTACATTTTTACATTTTAGTCATTAAGCAGACGCTCTTATCCAGAGCGATTTACAGTTAGTGAGTGCATACATTTTGTTTTTCATAGCCCCCACCAGAGAGAGAGACAGGGGTTATCACACAGCCCCTACCAGAGAGAGAGAGACAGGGGTTATCACACAGCCCCTACCAGAGAGAGAGAGAGCAGGGGTTATCAACACAGCCCCTACCAGAGAGAGAGACAGGGGTTATCACACAGCCCCTACCAGAGAGAGAGAGAGAGAGACAGGGGTTATCACACAGCCCCTACCAGAGAGAGAGACAGGGGTTATCACACAGCCCCTACCAGAGAGAGAGAGACAGGGGTTATCACACAGCCCCTACCAGAGAGAGAGACAGGGGTTATCACACAGCCCCTACCAGAGAGAGAGAGAGAGACAGGGGTTATCACACAGCCCCTACCAGAGAGAGAGAGAGAGACAGGGGTTATCACACAGCCCCTACCAGAGAGAGAGACAGGGGTTATCACACAGCCCCTACCAGAGAGAGAGAGAGACAGGGGTTATCACACAGCCCCTACCAGAGAGAGAGAGAGACAGGGTTATCACACAGCCCCTACCAGAGAGAGAGAGATACAGGGGTTATCACGCAGCCCTTTACCAGAGAGAGAGAGAGAGAGAGGGGTTATCACACAGCCCCTACCAGAGAGAGAGAGAACAGGGGTTATCACACAGCCCCTACCAGAGAGAGAGAGACAGGGGTTATCACACAGCCCCTACCAGAGGAGAGAGAGAGAGAGACAGGGGTTATCACACAGCCCCTACCATAGAGAGAGAGAGAGAGACAGGGGTTATCACACAGCCCCTACCAGAGAGAGAGAGAGAGAGACAGGGGTTATCACACAGCCCCTACCAGAGAGAGAAAAGAGAGACAGGGGTTATCACACAGCCCCTACCAGAGAGAGAGAGAGAGAGACAGGGGTTATCACGCAGCCCCTACCAGAGAGAGAGAGAGAGACAGGGGTTATCACACAGCCCCTACCAGAGAGAGATAGACAGGGGTTATCACACAGCCCCTACCAGAGAAAGAGAGACAGGGGTTATCACACAGCCCCTACCAGAGAGAGAGAGAGAGAGATAGGGGTTATCACACAGCCCCTACCAGAGAGAGAGAGAGACAGGGGTTATCACGCAGCCCCTACCAGAGAGAGAGAGACAGGGGTTATCACACAGCCCCTACCAGAGAGAGAGAGAGACAGGGGAAATCACACAGCCCCTACCAGAGAGAGAGAGACAGGGGGTTATCACACAGCCCCTACCAGAGAGAGAGACAGGGGTTATCACACAGCCCCCTACCAGAGAGAGAGAGAGAGACAGGGGTTATCACACAGCCCCTACCAGAGAGAGAGACAGGGGTTATCACACAGCCCCTACCAGAGAGAGAGAGAGAGAGCAGGGGTTATCACACAGCCCCTACCAGAGAGAGAGAGAGAGACAGGGGTTATCACACAGCCCCTACCAGAGAGAGAGAGACAGGGGTTATCACACAGCCCCTACCAGAGAGAGAGAGAGAGAGACAGGGGTTATCACGCAGCCCCTACCAGAGAGAGAGAGAGAGACAGGGGTTATCACACAGCCCCTACCAGAGAGAGATAGACAGGGGTTATCACACAGCCCCTACCAGAGAAAGAGAGACAGGGGTTATCACACAGCCCCTACCAGAGAGAGAGAGAGAGAGATAGGGGTTATCACACAGCCCCTACCAGAGAGAGAGAGAGAGACAGGGGTTATCACGCAGCCCCTACCAGAGAGAGAGAGACAGGGGTTATCACACAGCCCCTACCAGAGAGAGAGAGAGACAGGGGAAATCACACAGCCCCTACCAGAGAGAGAGAGACAGGGGTTATCACACAGCCCCTACCAGAGAGAGAGAGAGACAGGGGTTATCACACAGCCCCTACCAGAGAGAGAGAGAGAGAGAGACAGGGGTTATCACACAGCCCCTACCAGAGAGAGAGACAGGGGTTATCACACAGCCCCTACCAGAGAGAGAGAGAGAGACAGGGGTTATCACACAGCCCCTACCAGAGAGAGAGAGAGAGAGACAGGGGTTATCACACAGCCCCTACCAGAGAGAGAGAGAGCAGGGGTTATCACACAGCCCCTACCAGAGAGAGAGAGAGAGACAGGGGTTATCACACAGCCCCTACCAGAGAGAGAGACAGGGGTTATCACACAGCCCCTACCAGAGAGAGAGAGAGAGACAGGGGTTATCACACAGCCCCTACCAGAGAGAGAGAGAGAGACAGGGGTTATCACACAGCCCCCACCAGAGAGAGAGAGACAGGGGTTATCACACAGCCCCTACCAGAGAGAGAGAGAGAGACAGGGGTTATCACACAGCCCCTACCAGAGAGAGAGAGAGAGACAGGGGTTATCACACAGCCCCTACCAGAGAGAGAGAGAGAGAGACAGGGGTTATCACACAGCCCCTACCAGAGAGAGAGACAGGGGTTATCACACAGCCCCTACCAGAGAGAGAGAGAGAGACAGGGGTTATCACACAGCCCCTACCAGAGAGAGAGAGAGACAGGGGTTATCACACAGCCCCTACCAGAGAGAGAGAGAGAGACAGGGGTTATCACACAGCCCCTACCAGAGAGAGAGAGAGAGAGACAGGGGTTATCACACAGCCCCTACCAGAGAGAGAGAGAGAGAGGAGAGAGGTTATCACACAGCCCCTACCAGAGAGAGAGAGACAGGGGTTATCACGCAGCCCCTACCAGAGAGAGAGAGAGAGACAGGGGTTATCACACAGCCCCTACCAGAGAGAGAGAGAGACAGGGTTATCACACAGCCCCCTACCAGAGAGAGAGAGACAGGGATTATCACACCGCCCCTACCAGAGAGAGCAGGGGTTATCACACAGCCCCTACCAGAGAGAGAGAGAGAGACAGGGGTTATCACACAGCCCCTACCAGAGAGAGAGAGAGACAGGGGTTATCACACAGCCCCCACCAGAGAGAGAGAGAGACAGGGGTTATCACACAGCCCCTACCAGAGAGAGAGAGAGAGACAGGGGGTTATCACACAGCCCCTACCAGAGAGACATAGACAGGGGTTATCACACAGCCCCTACCAGAGAGAGAGAGAGAGACAGGGGTTATCACACAGCCCCTACCAGAGAGAGAGAGAGAGACAGGGGTTATCACACAGCCCCTACCAGAGAGAGAGAGAGAGAGCAGGGGTTATCACACAGCCCCTACCAGAGAGAGAGAGAGACAGGGGTTATCACACAGCCCCTACCAGAGAGAGAGAGACAGGGGTTATCACACAGCCCCTACCAGAGAGAGAGAGAGACAGGGGTTATCACGCAGCCCTTACCAGAGAGAGAGAGAGAGAGACAGGGGTTATCACACAGCCCCTACCAGAGAGAGAGAGAGAGACAGGGGTTATCACACAGCCCCTACCAGAGAGAGAGAGAGAGACAGGGGTTATCACACAGCCCCTACCAGAGAGAGAGAGAGAGACAGGGGTTATCACACAGCCCTTACCAGAGAGAGAGAGACAGGGGTTATCACACAGCCAGAGAGGTGATGAATAAACCCATCTGTGCAGGAAGAGGAAAGGGAAGCGTTGCCAAAGGAATAGAACGCCTAGAGATGGTTCTTCTCTCATACCACCCACACAGCTTATGTTATATGGAGATAACCGAGGCAGAAATTAACAAGGTTCTGCCTACACATTTAGAAGAGGACAGTTGGGAAGACATGACAAAATAGTCTAAAAGCAGGAAGAAGAGGAAGACGGGTTCAAACTACAATCACCAGAACTCAGTAGCCAGTTCCGATAGGACTTCCTGAGGTCTCAGCAAACCCTCACCTTACACTGTATCTCTGTTCCCACTTCACATCTTCCCCTCAAGCAATCAAGACATTCCACTGATCGGTCTTGTTGCTTCCAAAGACCCACACTCTATTAATCCACGCTGCCGTACGGGCTACTTGATATTTCCATCCTGTGTTTAGCCATGAGGAGGATGCTAGGCAAGTGTGGTCACTCTGGTACCAGATCCAGATACCAGGTCCAGATACCAGGTCCAGATACCAGGTCCAGATACCAGGTCCAGATACCAGGTCCAGAGAGGACTGGGTCCAGATGCTTGTCCACTGACCATCACATACAAACCCAACCACACACACACTGACCACAAGGAATCTCACGCCTGGACTATGCATGATTCAACACTGTCCAGGGACATTAGCATTCTCAATTGCCCTTTCAGTGGTCATATCCATCTGCACTGCCACCATCCAGCCTCCAATATGTTAAATCCCAGCCCAAATTACACAAGAAGCCTCCCATTCAAATAAAGTAATGAAAAATAACTAAACTATAAAAGCGAACAAGAGCTCTGAGCAAAACAACAGAGAGAGAGACAGGGGTTATCACACAGACCCTACCAGAGAGAGATAGACAGGGGTTATCACACAGCCCCTACCAGAGAGAGAGAGAGAGACAGGGGTTATCACACAGCCCCTACCAGAGAGAGAGAGAGAGAGAGACAGGGGTTATCACACAGCCCCTACCAGAAAGAGAGAGAGACAGGGGTTATCACACAGCCCCTACCAGAGAGAGAGAGAGACAGGGGTTATCACACAGCCCCTACCAGAGAGAGAGAGAGATAGACAGGGGTTATCACACAGCCCCTACCAGAGAGAGAGAGAGACAGGGGTTATCACGCAGCCCTTACCAGAGAGAGAGAGAGAGAGACAGGGGTTATCACACAGCCCCTACCAGAGAGAGAGAGAGACAGGGGTTATCACACAGCCCCTACCAGAGAGAGAGAGACAGGGGTTATCACACAGCCCCTACCAGAGAGAGAGAGAGAGAGCAGGGTTATCACACAGCCCCTACCAGTGAGAGAGAGATAGGGGTTATCACACAGCCCCTACAAGAGAGAGAGACAGGGGTTATCACACAGCCCCTACCAGAGAGAGAGAGACAGGGGTTATCACACAGCCCCTACCAGAGAGAGAGAGATAGACAGGGGTTATCACACAGCCCCTACCAGAGAGAAAGAGAGACAGGGGTTATCACACAGCCCCTACCAGAGAGAGAGAGAGACAGGGGTTATCACACAGCCCCTACCAGAGAGAGAGAGAGACAGGGGTTATCACACAGCCCCTACCAGAGAGAGAGAGACAGGGGTTATCACACAGCCCCTACAGAGAAGAGACAGGGGTTATCACAGCCCCTACCAGAGAGAGAGACAGGGGTTATCACACAGCCCCTACCAGAGAGAGAGAGACAGGGGTTATCACACAGCCCCTACCAGAGAGAGAGATATGACAGGGGTTATCACACAGCCCCTACCAGAGAGAGAGAGAGAGAGACAGGGGTTATCACACAGCCCCTACCAGAGAGAGAGAGAGACAGGGGTTATCACAAGCCCCCTACCAGAGAGAGAGAGAGACGGGTTATCACACAGCCCCTACCAGAGAGAGAGAGAAGACAGGGGTTATCACACAGCCCCTACCAGAGAGAGAGAGAGAGAACAGGGGTTATCACGCAGCCCTTACCAGAGAGAGAGAGAGACAGGGGTTATCACACAGCCCCCTACCAGAGAGAGAGAGACAGGGGGTTATCACACAGCCCCTACCAGAGAGAGAGAGAGACAGGGGTTATCACACAGCCCCTACCAGAGAGAGAGAGAGACAGGGGTTATCACACAGCCCCTACCAGAGAGAGGAGAGACAGGGTTATCACACAGCCCCTACCAGAGAGAGAGAGACAGGGGTTATCACACAGCCCCTACCAGAGAGAGAGAGACAGGGGTTATCACACAGCCCCTACCAGAGAGAGAGAGATAGACAGGGGTTATCACACAGCCCCTACCAGAGAGAGAGAGAGACAGGGGTTATCACACAGCCCCTACCAGAGAGAGAGAGAGACAGGGGTTATCACACAGCCCCTACCAGAGAGAGAGAGACAGGGGTTATCACACAGCCCCTACCAGAGAGAGAGAGAGACAGGGGTTATCACACAGCCCCTACCAGAGAGAGAGAGAGACAGGGGTTATCACACAGCCCCTACCAGAGAGAGAGAGAGACAGGGGTTATCACACAGCCCCTACCAGAGAGAGAGAAGGGGTTATCACACAGCCCCTACCAGAGAGAGAGAGAGAGACAGGGGTTATCACACAGCCCCTACCAGAGAGAGAGAGAGACAGGGGTTATCACACAGCCCCTACCAGAGAGAGAGAGACAGGGGGTTATCACACAGCCCCTACCAGAGAGAGAGAGAGAGACAGGGGTTATCACACAGCCCTACCAGAGAGAGAGAGAGACAGGGTTATCACACAGCCCCTACCAGAGAGAGAGAGAGAACAGGGGTTATCACACAGCCCCCTACCAGAGAGAGAGAGAGACAGGGGTTATCACACAGCCCCTACCAGAGAGAGAGAGCAGGGGTTATCACACAGCCCCTACCAGAGAGAGAGAGAGAGACAGGGGTTATCACACAGCCCCCTACCAGAGAGAGAGAGAGACAGGGGTTATCACACAGCCCCTACCAGAGAGAGAGAGAGACAGGGGTATCACACAGCCCCTACCAGAGAGAGAGACAGGGGTTATCACACAGCCCCTACCAGAGAGAGAGAGAGACAGGGTTATCACACAGCCCCTACCAGAGAGAGAGAGACAGGGGTTATCACACAGCCCCTACCAGAGAGAGAAGAGAAGGGGTTATCACCAGCCCCTACCAGAGAGAGAGAGACAGGGGTTATCACACAGCCCCTACCAGAGAGAGAGAGAGACAGGGGTTATCACACAGCCCCTACCAGAGAGAGAGACAGGGGTTATCACACAGCCCCTACCAGAGAGAGAGAGAGACAGGGGTTATCACACAGCCCCTACCAGAGAGAGAGAGACAGGGGTTATCACACAGCCCCTACCAGAGAGAGAGAGAGACAGGGGTTATCACACAGCCCCTACCAGAGAGAGAGAGAGAGAGACAGGGGTTATCACACAGCCCCTACCAGAGAGAGAGAGAGACAGGGGTTATCACACAGCCCCTACCAGAGAGAGAGAGAGGACAGGGGTTATCACACAGCCCCTACCAGAGAGAGAGAGAGAGAGAGGGTTATCACACAGCCCCTACCAGAGAGAAGAGAGACAGGGGTTATCACACAGCCCCTACCAGAGAGAGAGAGAGGGTTATCACACAGCCCCTACCAGAGAGAGAGAGAGAAGGGTTATCACACAGCCCCTACCAGAGAGAGAGAGACAGGGGTTATCACACAGCCCCTACCAGAGAGAGAGAGACAGGGGTTATCACACAGCCCCTACCAGAGAGAGAGAGACAGGACAGCCCGGGTTATCACACAGCCCCTACCAGAGAGAGAGACAGGGGTTATCACACAGCCCCTACCAGAGAGAGAGAGACAAGGGGGTTATCACACAGCCCCTACCAGAGAGAGAGAGACAGGGTTATCACACAGCCCCTACCAGAGAGAGAGACAGGGGTTATCACAGCCCCTTACCAGAGAGAGAGAGAGAGACAGGGGTTATCACACAGCCCCTACCAGAGAGAGAGAGACAGGGTTATCACACAGCCCCTACCAGAGAGAGAGAGACAGGGTTATCACACAGCCCCTACCAGAGAGAGAGAGAAGAGTTATCACACAGCCCCTACCAGAGAGAGAGAGACAGGGGTTATCACACAGCCCCTACCAGAGAGAGAGAGACAGGGTTATCACACAGCCCCTACCAGAGAGAGAGAGAGGGGTTATCACACAGCCCCTACCAGAGAGAGAGAGAGACAGGGGTTATCACACAGCCCCTACCAGAGAGAGAGAGAGACAGGGGTTATCACACAGCCCCTACCAGAGAGAGAGAGACAGGGGTTATCACACAGCCCCTACCAGAGAGAGAGAGAGCAGGGGTTATCACACAGCCCCTACCAGAGAGAGAGAGAGACAGGGGTTATCACACAGCCCCTACCAGAGAGAGAGAGAGACAGGGGTTATCACACAGCCCCTACCAGAGAGAGAGAGAGACAGGGGTTATCACACAGCCCCTTACCAGAGAGAGAGAGCTAGAGAGAGACAGGGGTTATCACACAGCCCCTACCAGAGAGAGAGAGAGCAGGGGTTATCACACAGCCCCTACCAGAGAGAGAGACAGGGGTTATCACACAGCCCCTACCAGAGAGAGAGAGAGACAGGGGTTATCACACAGCCCCTACCAGAGAGAGAGAGACAGGGTTATCACAGCCCCTACCAGAGAGAGACAGGGGTTATCACACAGCCCCTACCAGAGAGAGAGAGAGACAGGGGTTATCACACAGCCCCTACCAGAGAGAGAGAGAGACAGGGGTTATCACACAGCCCCTACCAGAGAGAGAGAGAGACAGGGGTTATCACACAGCCCCTACCAGAGAGAGAGAGAGAGACAGGGGTTATCACACAGCCCCTACCAGAGAGAGAGAGAGACAGGGGTTATCACACAGCCCCTACCAGAGAGAGAGAGAGACAGGGTTATCACACAGACCCTACCAGAGAGAGAGAGAGAGACAGGGGTTATCACACAGCCCCTACCAGAGAGAGAGAGACAGGGGGTTATCACACAGCCCCTACCAGAGAGAGAGAGAGAAGAGGGTTATCACACAGCCCCTACCAGAGAGAGAGAGAGAGACAGGGGTTATCACACAGCCCCTACCAGAGAGAGAGAGACAGGGGTTATCACACAGCCCCTACCAGAGAGAGAGAGACAGGGGTTATCACACAGCCCCTACCAGAGAGAGAGAGAGAGACAGGGGTTATCACACAGCCCCTACCAGAGAGAGAGAGAGACAGGGGTTATCACACAGCCCCTACCAGAGAGAGAGAGAGAGAGGGGTTATCACACAGCCCCTACCAGAGAGAGAGACAGGGGTTATCACACAGCCCCTACCAGAGAGAGAGAGAGAACAGGGGTTATCACACAGCCCCTACCAGAGAGAGAGAGAGACAGCGTTCATCACACAGCCCCTACCAGAGAGAGAGAGAGAAGGGGTTATCACACACCCCCTACCAGAGAGAGAGAGAGAGACAGGGGTTATCACACAGCCCCTACCAGAGAGAGAGAGACAGGGGTTATCACACAGCCCCTACCAGAGAGAGAGAGACAGAGGTTATCACACAGCCCTTACCAGAGAGAGAGAGAGAGAGTTATCCACAGCCCTACCAGAGAGAGAGAGGGGGTTATCACACAGCCCCTACCAGAGAGAGAGAGACAGGGGTTATCACACAGCCCCTACCAGAGAGAGAGAGTTCTACAAAAGACAGGGGTTATCACACAGCCCCTACCAGAGAGAGAGAGAGAGACAGGGGTTATCACACAGCCCCTACCAGAGAGAGAGAGAGACAGGGGTTATCACACAGCCCCTACCAGAGAGAGAGAGAGACAGGGGTTAGTCACACAGCCCCTACCAGAGAGAGAGAGAGAGACAGGGGTTATCACACAGCCCCTACCAGAGAGAGAGAGAGAGACAGGGTTATCACACAGCCCCTACCAGAGAGAGAGAGACAGGGGTTATCACGCAGCCCCTACCAGAGAGAGAGAGAGAGACAGGGGTTATCACACAGCCCCTACCAGAGAGAGAGAGAGAGACAGGGGTTATCACACAGCCCCTACCAGAGAGAGAGAGAGACAGGGGTTATCACACAGCCCCTACCAGAGAGAGAGAGAGACAGGGGTTATCACACAGCCCCTACCAGAGAGAGAGACAGGGGTTATCACACAGCCCCTACCAGAGAGAGAGAGAGAGAGACAGGGGTTATCACACAGCCCCTACCAGAGAGAGAGAGACAGGGGTTATCACACAGCCCCTACCAGAGAGAGAGAGAGACAGGGGTTATCACACAGCCCCTACCAGAGAGAGAGAGAGAGAGAGGGTTATCACACAGCCCCTACCAGAGAGAGAGAGAGAGAGAGGGTTATCACACAGCCCCTACCAGAGAGAGAGAGAGACAGGGGTTATCACACAGCCCCTACCAGAGAGAGAGAGAGAGAGACAGGTTATCACACAGCCCCTACCAGAGAGAGAGAACAACACACAGCCCCTACCAGAGAGAGAGAGAAAGACAGGGGTTATCACACAGCCCCTACCAGAGAGAGAGAGAGAGACAGGGGGTTATCACACAGCCCCTACCAGAGAGAGAGACAGGGGTTATCACAGCCCCTACCAGAGAGAGAGAGGAGGGGTTATCACACAGCCCCTACCAGAGAGAGAGAGAGAGACAGGGGTTATCACACAGCCCCTACCAGAGAGAGAGAGACAGGGGTTATCACACAGCCCCTACCAGAGAGAGAGAGACAGGGGTTATCACACAGCCCCTACCAGAGAGAGAGAGACAGGGGTTATCACACAGCCCCTACCAGAGAGAGAGAGATAGACAGGGGTTATCACACAGCCCTACAGAGAGAGACGGGGTTATCACAGCCCCCTACCAGAGAGAGAGACAGGGGTTATCACACAGCCCCTACCAGAGAGAGAGAGAGACAGGGGTTATCACACAGCCCCTACCAGAGAGAGAGACAGGGGTTATCACACAGCCCCCTACCAGAGAGAGAGAGACAGGGGTTATCACACAGCCCCTACCAGAGAGAGAGACAGGTTATCACACAGCCCCTACCAGAGAGAGAGAGAGAGACAGGGGTTATCACACAGCCCCTACCAGAGAGAGAGAGAGACAGGGGTTATCACACAGCCCCTACCAGAGAGAGAGAGAGAGAGAGAGAGGGGTTATCACACAGCCCCTACCAGAGAGAGAGAGAGAGAGACAGGGGTTATCACACAGCCCCTACCAGAGAGAGAGAGACAGGGGTTATCACACAGCCCCTACCAGAGAGAGAGAGACAGGGGTTATCACACAGCCCCTACCAGAGAGAGAGAGAGAGACAGGGGTTATCACACAGCCCCTACCAGAGAGAGAGAGACAGGGGTTATCACACAGCCCCACCAGAGAGAGAGAGAGACAGGGGTTATCACACAGCCCCCTACCAGAGAGAGAGAGAGACAGGGGTTATCACACAGCCCCTACCAGAGAGAGAGAGAGACAGGGGTTATCACACAGCCCCTACCAGAGAGAGAGAGAGAGACAGGGGTTATCACACAGCCCCTACCAGAGAGAGACAGGGTTATCACACAGCCCCTACCAGAGAGAGAGAGACAGAGGTTATCACACAGCCCCTACCAGAGAGAGAGAGAGAGACGGGTTATCACACAGCCCTACCAGAGAGAGAGAGACAGGGGTTATCACACAGCCCCTACCAGAGAGAGAGAGAGAGAGACAGGGGTTATCACACAGCCCCTACCAGAGAGAGAGAGAGACAGGGGGTTATCACACAGCCCCTACCAGAGAGAGAGAGAGACAGGGGTTATCACACAGCCCCTACCAGAGAGAGAGAGAGAGGGTTATCACACAGCCCCTACCAGAGAGAGAGAGAGAGGGGTTATCACACAGCCCCTACCAGAGAGAGAGACAGGGGTTATCACACAGCCCCTACCAGAGAGAGAGAGAGAGACAGGGGTTATCACACAGCCCCTACCAGAGAGAGAGAGAGAGAGAGGGTTATCACACAGCCCCTACCAGAGAGAGAGAGAGACAGGGGTTATCACACAGCCCCTACCAGAGAGAGAGAGAGAGACAGGGGTTATCACACAGCCCCCTACCAGAGAGAGAGAGACAGGGGTTATCACACAGCCCCTACCAGAGAGAGAGAACAGGGGTTATCACACAGCCCCTACCAGAGAGAGAGAGACAGAGGTTATCACACAGCCCCTTACCAGAGAGAGAGAGAGAGAGACAGGGTTATCACACAGCCCCTACCAGAGAGAGAGAGAGAGAGACAGGGGTTATCACACAGCCCCCTACCAGAGAGAGAGAGACAGGGGTTATCACACAGCCCCTACCAGAGAGAGAGAGAGAGACAGGGGTTATCACACAGCCCCTACCAGAGAGAGAGAACAGGGGTTATCACACAGCCCCTACCAGAGAGAGAGAGAGAGACAGGGGTTATCACACAGCCCCTACCAGAGAGAGAGAGAGAGAAGGGGTTATCACACAGCCCCTACCAGAGAGAGAGAGAGACAGGGTTATCACACAGCCCCTACCAGAGAGAGAGAGAGAGTTATCACACAGCCCCTACCAGAGAGAGAGAGAGAGACAGGGGTTATCACACAGCCCCTACCAGAGAGAGAGACAGGGGTTATCACACAGCCCCCTACCAGAGAGAGAGAGAGACAGGGTTATCACACAGCCCCTACCAGAGAGAGAGAGAGCAGGGGTTATCACACAGCCCCTACCAGAGAGAGAGAGAGACAGGGGTTATCACACGCCCCTACCAGAGAGAGAGAGAGAGACAGGGGTTATCACACAGCCCCTACCAGAGAGAGAGAGAGACAGGGTTATCACACAGCCCCTACCAGAGAGAGAGAGACAGAGGGTTATCACACAGCCCCTACCAGAGAGAGAGAGAGAGAACAGGGGTTATCACACAGCCCCTACCAGAGAGAGAGAGAGAGACAGGGGTTATCACACAGCCCCTACCAGAGAGAGAGAGAGAGAGAGGGGTTATCACACAGCCCCTACCAGAGAGAGAGAGAGAGAGACAGGGTTATCACACAGCCCCCTACCAGAGAGAGAGAGAGAGAAGGGTTATCACACAGCCCCTACCAGAGAGAGACAGGGGTTATCACACAGCCCCTACCAGAGAGAGAGAGAGAGAGGGGTTATCACACAGCCCCTACCAGAGAGAGAGAGAGAGACAGGGGTTATCACACAGCCCCTACCAGAGAGAGAGAGAGAGACAGGGGTTATCACACAGCCCCTACCAGAGAGAGAGAGAGACAGGGGTTATCACACAGCCCCTACCAGAGAGAGAGAGATAGACAGGGGTTATCACACAGCCCCTACCAGAGAGAGAGAGACAGGGGTTATCACACAGCCCCTACCAGAGAGAGAGAGAGACAGGGGTTATCACACAGCCCCTACCAGAGAGAGAGAGACAGGGGTTATCACACAGCCCCTACCAGACAGAGAGAGAGAGAGACAGGGGTTATCACACAGCCCCTACCAGAGAGAGAGAGACAGGGGTTATCACACAGCCCCTACCAGAGAGAGAGAACACCCTCAGAGAGAGAGACAGGGGTTATCACACAGCCCCCTACCAGAGAGAGAGAGAGACAGGGGTTATCACACAGCCCCTACCAGAGAGAGAGAGAGACAGGGGTTATCACACAGCCCCTACCAGAGAGAGAGAGAGACAGGGGTTATCACACAGCCCTACCAGAGAGAGAGAGAACAGGGTTATCACACAGCCCCTACCAGAGAGAGAGAGAGAGACAGGGGTTATCACACAGCCCTTACCAGAGAGAGAGAGAGAGAGAGACAGGGGTTATCACACAGCCCCTACCAGAGAGAGAGAGACAGGGGTTATCACACAGCCCCTACCAGAGAGAGAGAGAGAGAGACAGGGGTTATCACACAGCCCCTACCAGAGAGAGAGAGAGAGAGGGTTATCACACAGCCCCTACCAGAGAGAGAGAGAGACAGGGGTTATCACACAGCCCCTACCAGAGAGAGAGAGACAGGGGTTATCACACAGCCCCTACCAGAGAGAGAGACAGGGGTTATCACACAGCCCTTACCAGAGAGAGAGAGAGAGAGACAGGGGTTATCACACAGCCCCTACCAGAGAGAGAGACAGGGGTTATCACACAGCCCCTACCAGAGAGAGAGAGACAGAGGTTATCACACAGCCCTTACCAGAGAGAGAGAGAGAGAGACAGGGGTTATCACACAGCCCCTACCAGAGAGAGAGAGAGAGAGAGGGGTTATCACACAGCCCCTACCAGATAGAGAGAGAGACAGGGGTTATCACACAGCCCCTACCAGAGAGAGAGGGGGGTTATCACACAGCCCCTACCAGAGAGAGAGAGAGAGACAGGGGTTATCACACAGCCCCTACCAGAGAGAGAGAGAGACAGGGGTTATCACACAGCCCCTACCAGAGAGAGAGAGAGAGGGTTATCACACAGCCCCTACCAGAGAGAGAGAGAGAGGGGTTATCACACAGCCCCTACCAGAGAGAGAGAGAGACAGGTTATCACACAGCCCCTACCAGAGAGAGAGAGAGACAGGGGTTATCACACAGCCCCTACCAGAGAGAGAGAGATAGACAGGGGTTATCACACAGCCCCTACCAGAGAGAGAGAGAGAGACAGGGGTTATCACGCAGCCCTTACCAGAGAGAGAGAGAGAGAGAGACAGGGTTATCACACAGCCCCTACCAGAGAGAGAGAGAGACAGGGGTTATCACACAGCCCCTACCAGAGAGAGAGAACAGGGTTATCACACAGCCCCTACCAGACAGAGAGAGAGAGACAGGGGTTATCACACAGCCCCCTACCAGAGAGAGAGAGACAGGGGTTATCACACAGCCCCTACCAGAGAGAGAGAGAGAGGGGTTATCACACAGCCCCTACCAGAGAGAGAGAGACAGGGGTTATCACACAGCCCCTACCAGAGAGAGAGAGAGACAGGGGTTATCACACAGCCCCTACCAGAGAGAGAGAGAGAGCAGGAGTTATCACACAGCCCCTACCAGAGAGAGAGAGAGAGACAGGGGTTATCACACAGCCCCTACCAGAGAGAGAGAGAGAGAGAGGGTTATCACACAGCCCCTACCAGAGAGAGAGAGAGAGACAGGGGTTATCACACAGCCCCTACCAGAGAGAGAGAGAGACAGGGGTTATCACACAGCCCCTACCAGAGAGAGAGAGACAGTTATCACACAGCCCCTACCAGAGAGAGAGAGACAGGGTTATCACACAGCCCCTACCAGAGAGAGAGAGACAGGGTTATCCACACAGCCCTCACCAGAGAGAGAGAGAGACAGGGGTTATCACACAGCCCCTACCAGAGAGAGAGAGACAGGGGTTATCACACAGCCCCTACCAGAGAGAGAGAGAGAGAGACAGGGGTTATCACACAGCCCCTACCAGAGAGAGAGAGAGAGAGAGGGTTATCACACAGCCCCTACCAGAGAGAGAGAGAGACAGGGTTATCCACAGCCCTTACCAGAGAGAGAGAGAGAGAGGGTTATCACACAGCCCCTACCAGAGAGAGAGAGAGAGAGAGAGGTTATCACACAGCCCTACCAGAAGAGAGAGAGACAGGGTTTATCACACAGCCCCTACCAGAGAGAGGTACACACAGCCCTACCAGAGAGAGGGAGAGACAGGGGTTATCACACAGCCCCTACCAGAGAGAGAGAGAGACAGGGGTTATCACACAGCCCCTACCAGAGAGAGAGAGACAGGGGTTATCACACAGCCCCTACCAGAGAGAGAGAGAGAGAGGGGTTATCACACAGCCCCTACCAGAGAGAGAGAGAGAGACAGGGTTATCACACAGCCCCTACCAGAGAGAGAGACAGGGGTTATCACACAGCCCCTACCAGAGAGAGAGAGAGAGACAGGGGTTATCACACAGCCCCTACCAGAGAGAGAGACAGGGGTTATCACGCAGCCCTTACCAGAGAGAGAGAGAGACAGGGGTTATCACGCAGCCCCTACCAGAGAGAGAGAGAGAGACAGGGGTTATCACACAGCCCCTACCAGAGAGAGAGACAGGGGTTATCACGCAGCCCTTACCAGAGAGAGAGAGAGAGTTATCACACAGCCCCTACCAGAGAGAGAGAGAGACAGGGTTATCACACAGCCCCCTACCAGAGAGAGAGAGAGAGAGAGTTATCACACAGCCCCTACCAGAGAGAGAGAGACAGGGTTATCACACAGCCCCTACCAGAGAGAGAGACAGGGGTTATCACACAGCCCCTACCAGAGAGAGAGAGAGAGACAGGGGTTATCACACAGCCCCTACCAGAGAGAGAGAGAGAGACAGGGGTTATCACACAGCCCCTACCAGAGAGAGAGAGAGAGAGAGAGAGAGAGAGAGAGAGAGAGAGTTATACACACAGCCCCTACCAGAGAGAGAGAGAGAGACAGGGGTTATCACACAGCCCCTACCAGAGAGAGAGAGACAGGGGTTATCACACAGCCCCTACCAGAGAGAGAGAGACAGGGTTATCACACAGCCCCTACCAGAGAGAGAGAGAGACAGGGTTATCACACAGCCCCTACCAGAGAGAGAGAGAGAGCAGGGGTTATCACGCAGCCCCTACCAGAGAGAGAGACAGGGGTTATCACAGCCCCTACCAGAGAGAGAGAGAGACAGGGGTTATCACACAGCCCCTACCAGAGAGAGAGAGAGACAGGGGTTATCACACAGCCCCTACCAGAGAGAAAAAGAGACATGGGCTTTATCACACAGCCCCTACCAGAGAGAGAGAGAGACAGGGGTTATCACACAGCCCCTACCAGAGAGAGAGAGAAGCAGGGGTTATCACACAGCCCCTACCAGAGAGAGAGAGAGAGAGAGGGTTATCACACAGCCCCCTACCAGAGAGAGAGAGAGGGTTATCACACAGCCCCTACCAGAGAGAGAGAGAGAGAGAGGAGGGTTATCACACAGCCCCTACCAGAGAGAGAGAGAGAGAGAGAGAGGGGTTATCAACACAGCCCCTACCAGAGAGAGAGAGAGGGGTTATCACACAGCCCCCACCAGAGAGAGTAGAGAACAGGGGTTATCACACAGCCCCTACCAGAGAGAGAGAGAGACAGGGGTTATCACAGCCCCTACCAGAGAGAGAGACAGGGGTTATCACACAGCCCCTACCAGAGAGAGAGAGAGAGAGAGAGAGACAGTGGTTATCACACAGCCCCTACCAGAGAGAGAGAGAGAGACAGGGGTTATCACACAGCCCCTACCAGAGAGAGAGAGAGAGAGAGACAGGGGTTATCACACAGCCCCTACCAGAGAGAGAGACAGGGGTTATCACACAGCCCCTACCAGAGAGAGAGACAGGGGTTATCACACAGCCCCTACCAGAGAGAGAGAGAGACAGGGGTTATCACACAGCCCCTACCAGAGAGAGAGAGAGAGGGGTTATCACACAGCCCCTACCAGAGAGAGAGAGACAGGGGTTATCACACAGCCCTTACCAGAGAGAGAGAGAGAGAGACAGGGGTTATCACACAGCCCCTACCAGAGAGAGAGAGAGAGACAGGGGTTATCACACAGCCCCTACCAGAGAGAGAGAGAGAGACAGGGGTTATCACACAGCCCCTACCAGAGAGAGAGAGAGAGAGAGACAGGGTTATCACACAGCCCCTACCAGAGAGAGAGAGAGACAGGGGTTATCACACAGCCCCTACCAGAGAGAGAGAGAGAGAGAGAGAGAGACAGGGTTATCACACAGCCCCTACCAGAGAGAGAGAGAGAGAGAGCAGGGGTTATCACACAGCCCCTACCAGAGAGAGAGAGAGAGACAGGGGTTATCACACAGCCCCTACCAGAGAGAGAGACAGGGGTTATCACACAGCCCCTACCAGAGAGAGAGAACAGGGGGTTATCACACAGCCCCTACCAGAGAGAGAGAGACACAGGTTATCACACAGCCCCCTACCAGAGAGAGAGAGACAGGGGTTATCACACAGCCCCTACCAGAGAGAGAGAGAGAGACAGGGTTATCACGCAGCCCCTACCAGAGAGAGAGAGAGAGAGAGAGACAGGGGTTATCACGCAGCCCCCTACCAGAGAGAGAGAGAGAACAGGGGTTATCACACAGCCCCTACCAGAGAGAGAGAGAGACAGGGTTATCACACAGCCCCTACCAGAGAGAGAGAGAGAGGGGTTATCACACAGCCCCTACCAGAGAGAGAGAGACAGGGTTATCACACAGCCCCTACCAGAGAGAGAGAGAGAGAGACAGGGGTTATCACACAGCCCCTACCAGAGAGAGAGAGAGGGGTTATCACACAGCCCCTACCAGAGAGAGAGAGAGAGACAGGGGTTATCACACAGCCCCTACCAGAGAGAGAGAGAGAGAGAGAGGTTATCACACAGCCCCTACCAGAGAGAGAGAGAGACAGGGGTTATCACACAGCCCCTACCAGAGAGAGAGAGAGAGGGGTTATCACACAGCCCCTACCAGAGAGAGAGAGACAGGGGTTATCACACAGCCCTTACCAGAGAGAGAGAGAGAGAGACAGGGGTTATCACACAGCCCCTACCAGAGAGAGAGAGAGACAGGGGTTATCACACAGCCCCTACCAGAGAGAGAGAGAGAGAGACAGGGGTTATCACACAGCCCCTACCAGAGAGAGAGAGAGAGAGAGAGACAGGGGTTATCACACAGCCCCTACCAGTGAGAGAGAGAGACAGGGGTTATCACACAGCCCCTACCAGAGAGAGAGAGAGAGAGAGAGAGAGAGACAGGGGTTATCACACAGCCCCTACCAGAGAGAGAGAGAGAGAGACAGGGGTTATCACACAGCCCCTACCAGAGAGAGAGAGAGAGAGACAGGGGTTATCACACAGCCCCTACCAGAGAGAGAGACAGGGGTTATCACACAGCCCCTACCAGAGAGAGAGACAGGGGTTATCACACAGCCCCTACCAGAGAGAGAGAGACACAGGTTATCACACAGCCCCTACCAGAGAGAGAGAGAGACAGGGGTTATCACACAGCCCCTACCAGAGAGAGAGAGAGAGACAGGGGTTATCACGCAGCCCCTACCAGAGAGAGAGAGAGAGAGAGACAGGGGTTATCACGCAGCCCCTACCAGAGAGAGAGAGAGAGACAGGGGTTATCACACAGCCCCTACCAGAGAGAGAGAGAGACAGGGGTTATCACACAGCCCCTACCAGAGAGAGAGAGAGAGGGGTTATCACACAGCCCCTACCAGAGAGAGAGAGACAGGGGTTATCACACAGCCCCTACCAGAGAGAGAGAGAGAGAGACAGGGGTTATCACACAGCCCCTACCAGAGAGAGAGAGAGGGGTTATCACACAGCCCCTACCAGAGAGAGAGAGATAGACAGGGGTTATCACACAGCCAGAGAGGTGATGAATAAACCCATCTGTGCAGGAAGAGGAAAGGGAAGCGTTGCCAAAGGAATCGAACGCCTAGAGATGGTTCTTCTCTCATACCACCCACACAGCTTATGTTATATGGAGATAACCGAGGCAGAAATTAACAAGGTTCTGCCTACACATTTAGAAGAGGACAGTTGGGAAGATATTACAAAATAGTCTAAAAGCAGGAAGAAGAGGAAGACGGGTTCAAACTACAATCACCAGAACTCAGTAGCCAGTTCCGATAGGACTTCCTGAGGTCTCAGCAAACCCTCACCTTACACTGTCTCTCTGTTCCCACTTCACATCTTCCCCTCAAGCAATCAAGACATTCCACTGATCGGTCTTGTTGCTTCCAAAGACCCACACTCTATTCCTCCACGCTGCCATGCGGGCTGCTTGATATTTCCATTATGTGTTTAGCCATGAGGAGGATGCTAGGCAAGTGTGGTCACTCTGGTACCAGGTCCAGATACCAGGTCCAGGTACCAGGTCCAGGTACCAGGTCCAGATACCAGGTCCAGATACCAGGTCCAGATACCAGGTCCAGGTACCAGGTCCAGGTACCAGGTCAGGATACCAGGTCCAGGTACCAGGTCCAGATACCAGGTCCAGGTACCAGGTCCAGATACCAGGTCCAGATACCAGGTCCAGATACCAGGTCCACATACCAGGTCCAGATACCAGGTCCAGATACCAGGTCCAGGTACCAGGTCCAGATACCAGGTCCAGATACCAGGTCCAGATACCAGGTCCAGATACCAGGTCCAGGTACCAGGTCCAGATACCAGGTCCAGATACCAGGTCCAGAGAGGACTGGGTCCAGAGGCTTGTCCACTGACCATCACATACAAACCCAACCCACACACACACTGACCACAAGGAATCTCACGCCTGGACTATGCCTGATTCAAACACTGTCCAGGGACATTAGCGTTCTCAATTGCCCTTTCAGTGGTCATATCCATCTGCACTGCCACCATCCAGCCTCCAATATGTTAAATCCCAGCCCACATTACACAAGAAGCCTCCCATTCAAATAAATTAAAGAAAAATAACTAAACTATAAAAGCGAACAAGAGCTCTGAGCAAAACAAAGCGTACAGTGGGGAAAAAAAGTCTTTAGTCAGCCACCAATTGTGCAAGTTCTCCCACTTAAAAAGATGAGAGAGGCCTATAATTTTCATCATAGGTACACGTCAACTATGACAGACAAAATGAGATTTTTTTTCTCCAGAAAATCACATTGTAGGATTTTTAATGAATTTATTTGCAAATGATGGTGGAAAATAAGTATTTGGTCACCTACAAACAAGCAAGATTTCTGGCTCTAACAGACCTGTAACTTCTTCTTTAAGAGGCTCCTCTGTCCTCCACTCGTTACCTGTATTAATGGCACCTGTTTGAACTTGTTATCAGTATAAAAGACACCTGTCCACAACCTCAAACAGTCACACTCTAAACTCCACTATGGCCAAGACCAAAGAGCTGTCAAAGGACACCAGAAACAAAATTGTAGACCTGCACCAGGCTGGGAAGACTGACTCTGCAATAGGTAAGCAGCTTGGTTTGAAGAAATCAACTGTGGGAGCAATTATTAGGAAATGGAAGACACTGACCACTGATAATCTCCCTCGATCTGGGCCTCCACACAAGATCTCACCCTGTGGGGTCAAAATGATCACAAGAACGGTGAGCAAAAATCCCAGAACCACACGGGGGGACCTAGTGAATGACCTGCAGAGAGCTGGGACCAAAGTAACAAAGCCTACCATCAGTAACACACTACGCCGCCAGGGACTCAAATCCTGCAGTGCCAGACGTGTCCCCCTGCTTAAGCCAGTACATATCCAGGCCCGTCTGAAGTTTGCTAGAGTGCATTTGGATGATCCAGAAGAGGATTGGGAGAATGTCATATGGTGCGATGAAACCAAAATATAACTTTTTGGTAAAAACTCAACTCGTCGTGTTTGGAGGACAAATAATGCTGAGTTGCATCCAAAGAACACCATACCTACTGTGAAGCATGGGGGTGGAAACATCATGCTTTGGGGCTGTTTTTCTGCAAAGGGACCAGGACGACTGATCCGTGTAAAGGAAATAATGAATGGGGCCATGTATCGTGAGATTTTGAATGAAAACCTCCTTCCATCAGCAAGGGCATTGAAAATGAAACATGGCTGGGTCTTTCAGCATGACAATGATCCCAAACACACCGCCCGGGCAACGAAGGAGTGGCTTCGTAAGAAGCATTTCAAGGTCCTGGAGTGGCCTAGCCAGTCTCCAGATCTCAACCCCATAGAAAATCTTTGGAGGGAGTTGAAAGTCCGTGTTGCCCAGCGACAGCCCCAAAACATCACTGCTCTAGAGGAGATCTGCATGGAGGAATGGGCCAAAATACCAGCAAAAGTGTGTGAAAACCTTGTGAAGACTAACAGAAAACGTTTGACCTGTGTCATTGCCAACAAAGGGTATATAGCAAAGTATTGAGAAACTTTTGTTATTGACCAAATACTTATTTTCCACCATCATTTGCAAATAAATTCATAAAAAATCCTACAATGTGATTTTCTGGAAAAATAATTCTCATTTTGTCTGTCATAGTTGACGTGTACCTATAATGAAAATTACAAGCCTCTCTCATCTTTTTAAGTGGGAGAACTTGCACAATTGGTGGCTGACTACATACTTTTTTCCCCACTGTATTTAATGAATGTTTCCTCGATTTCCTATGGTTATATAGGTTTTTATCCCTGAAGAGACAGAATAGTTATGTTGCCACTATTTATTCATGCCATAGCAACTTGGCATCCAACAAGCTCAGTGTTCCAATTTAGCAGTCTGGATTCTGATTGAACGCCTTCTTTAATGATAGCCTTGCCCTACGACAGGTTGAATGAAAATGTGTAAACAAAACAATACATTATTATTAGGTCTGGCCAACATTGTGGATTCCCCCTCTATCGTTTCACTGATACAGTACACATCATATCTATTGTTTCACTGATACAGTACATATCATATCTATTGTTTCACTGATACAGTACATATCATATATATTGTTTCAATGATACAGTACATAACATACATATTGTTTCAATGATACAGTACATATCATATATATTGTTTCACTGATACAGTACATATCATATCTATTGTTTCACTGATACGGTACATATTATATATATATATACAGTGGGGAGAACAAGTATTTGATACACTGCCGATTTTGCAGGTTTTCCTACTTACAATGCATGTAGAGGTCTGTAATTGTTATCATAGGTACACTTCAACTGTGAGAGACGGAATCTAAAACAAAAATCCAGAAAATCACATTGTATGATTTTTAAGTAATTCATTTGCATTTTATTGCATGACATAAGTATTTGATCACCTACCAACCAGTAAGAATTCCGGCTCTCACAGACCTGTTAGTTTTTCTTTAAGAAGTCCTCCTGTTCTCCACTCATTACCTGTATTAGCTGCACCTGTTTGAACTCGTTACCTGTATAAAAGACACCTGTCCACACACTCAATCAAACAGACTCCAACCTCTCCACAATGGCCAAGACCAGAGAGCTGTGTAAGGACATCAGGGATACAATTGTAGACCTGCACAAGGCTGGGATGGGCTACAGGACAATAGGCAAGCAGCTTGGTGAGAAGGCAACAACTGCTGGCGCAATTATTAGAAAATGGAAGAAGTTCAAGATGACGGTCAATCACCCTCGGTCTGGGGCTCCATGCAAGATATTGTTTCACTGATATAGTACATATCATATATATTGTTTACCTGATACAGTACATATCATATATATATATATATATATATATATATATATATATATATATATATATATATATATATATACAGCTTGAATTCGGAAGTTTACATACAACTTAGCAAAATACATTTAAACTCAGTTTTTCACAATTCCTGACATTTAATCCTAGTAAAAATTCCCTGTTTTAGGTCAATTAGGATCACCACTTTATTTTCAGAATGTGGAATGTCAGAATAATAGTAGAGATAATGATTTATTTCAGCTAATATTTATTTCATCACTTTCTTAGTAGGTCAGAATTTACATACACTCAATTAGTATTTGGTAGCATTGCCTTTAAATTGTTTAACTTGGGTCAAACGTTTCGGGTAGCCTTCCACAAGCTTCCCCCAATAAGTTGAGTGAATTTTGGCCCATTCTTCATGACAGAGCTGTTGTAACTGAGTCAGGTTTGTAGGCCTCCTTTCTCGCACACACTTTTTCAGTTCTGCCCACAAATGTTCTATAGGATTGTGGTCAGGGCTTTGTGATGGCCACTCCAATACCTTGACTTTGTTGTCCTTAAGCCATTTTGCCACAACTTTTTAAGTATGCTTGGGGTCATTGTCTATTTGGAAGACCCATTTTCTACCAAGCTTTAACTTCCTGACTGATGTCTTGAGATGTTGCTTCAATATATCCACATAATTTTCCTTTCTCATGATGCCATCTATTTTGTGAAGTGCACCAGACCCTCCTGCAGCAAAGCACCCCCACAGCATGATGCTGCCAGCCCCGTGCTTCACGGTTGGGATGGTGTTCTTCGTCTTGCAAGTCCCCCCTTTTTCCTCCAAACATAACAATGGTCATTATGGCCAAACAGTTCTATTTTTGTTTCATCAGACCAGAGGACATTTCTCCAAAAAGTATGATCTTTGTCCCCATGTGCAGTTGCAAACCGTAGTCTGGCTTTTTTATGGCGGTTTGGAGCAGTGGCTTCTTCCTTGCTGAGCGGCCTTTCAGGTTATGTCGATATAGGACTTGTTTTACTGTGGATATATATACTTGTGTACCTGTTTCCTCCAGCATCTTCACAAGGTCCTTTGCTGTTGTTCTGGGATTGATTTGCACTTTTCGCACCAAAGTACGTTCATCTCTAGGAGACAGAATGCGTCTCCTTCCTGAGCGGTATGACGGCTGCGTTGTCCCATGGTGTTTATACTTGCGTACTATTGTTTGTACAGATGAACGTGGTACCTCCAGGTGTTTGGAAATTGCTCCCAAGGATGAACCAGCCTTGTGGAGGGCTACAATTTTTTTTTCTGAGGTCTTGGCTGATTTCTTTTGATTTTCCCATGATGTCAAGCAAAGAGGCACTGAGTTTGAAGGTAGGCCTTGAAATACATCCACAGGTACACCTCCAATTGGCTCAAATGATGTCAATTAGCCTATCAGAAGCTTCTAAACCATGACATCATTTTCTGGAATTTTCCAAGCTGTTTAAAGGCACAGTCAACTTAGTGTATGTAACCTTCTGACCCACTGGAATTGTGATACAGTGAATTGTAAGTGAAATAATCTGTCTGTAAACAATTGTTGGAAAAATGTATTTTGTCATGCACAAAGTAGATGTCCTAACCGACTTGCCAAAACTATAGTTTGTTAACAAGAAATGTGTGGAGTGGTTGAAAAACGAGTTTTAATGACTCCAACCTAAGTGTATGTAAACTTCCGACTGCAACTGTATATATATATATATATATATTATTGTTTCACTGATACAGTACATATCATGTCAATCCATCTTAATTTTGACTCTTCTCATAATTCAGTTTTCACAGTGTTGTAACAATATGTTACCACCCAAAGGAAACCTGGCAAAGAACTGAGGAGAAGGAGATTGGCCTGTCATGGAAAACCCTCCCCCAAAAGGCAGAAGATTGGAAGCAGTGGTGCTCTCTGGTGGAAGCCATATGATCCCAATGGGAACGAAAAGGATTATAAGTAAAATAACAATATTTAGACAGAGCAGACATTGCCCCGGTATATTCCACAGAACCCCTCTCCAGCCCCTTCGTAATTATATCTCCAGGACCAGGTAGAGCCCAATGTTTCACCCCTACTGATGAACCTGTCTCTGTCCGGAGGAACGTCTCACATTGGGCCTGGGATGGACAGGGCACACCTTTTACACATGTAATGTTTTTTATTTTATTTTATATAACTGCCTTCATTTTGCTAGACCCCAGGAAGAGTACCTGCTTCCTTGGCAGCAGCTAATGGGGATCCATAATAAATACAAACATGTGGGCATCTTTTACTGACCCTGACACTGATTTGACCTTTGAACTCTGACCCCAGGCAAGGCTATCCTAATACGGGGAGTGCATTATGACAAATGATAATCAAACGCAAAAGCTGTGGCTGAAGAATCCCTACTGAAAACCTATTGATAACCTCTTCCTTGACCTTTGGCTTTCTCTCATTCTGCTGGATTTACAGCTGCACTGTTGAGTCACCAGGGGTTACGGCGCAGCCCAGAGGTCATATTTGTACAAATAAACAGAGCAAACCTGCTACTTATGCAGTCAACTGCCTAGCAAACTGCATATGAGATTCACAGTGTGGTCAGCCCGGACACAGGAGGTTTCACCTCTTTTTTCGATGCTTGTGTAAATCAGGCCAGCAGACACATCCCACACACAAACTAAATTAGAGAGGTCAAGAGGTCAGCTAGAGAGTTCTAATTCCTCATTCTGTGTGTCGAGAGGTCAATGCCTCATGGTCCTCTGGCCATTTTCTCATTCTCAGGATGATTTCAATATTGCATGAGGAGACTACTTAGTTACAGACCTTCTGTTATCAATATGTTACTTTGGTACTCCAGCAACGCTTGCTGTCACCTCCTTTTATGTCTTTGTGACTACAGGGCGTGGCTCAGTGGGATGCTGGAGACCACAGGGCGTGGCTCAGTGGGATGCTGGAGACTACAGGGCGTGGCTCAGTGGGATGCTGGAGGATACAGGGCGTGGCTCAGTGGGATGCTGGAGACTACAGGGCGTGGCTCAGTGGGATGCTGGAGACTACAAGGTGTGGCTCAGTAGGATCCTGGAGACTACAGGGCGTGGCTCAGTCGGGCGCTGGAGGTCAGGGATGACCAGGTAGTTGTTTACATCTGACAGGATATCTCCCCCGTGTGATCTTCAACAATATGGGTGTTAATGTAGCAGATGGAAGTTTATGAGCAAATGGATGTTTATGTAGCAGATGGATGTTTCTGTAGCAGATGGATGTTTATGTAGCAGATGGATGTTTATGAAGCAGATGGATATTTATGTAGCAGATGGATGTTTATGTTGCAGATGGATGTTTCTGTAGCAGATGGATGTTTCTGTAGCAGATGGATGTTTCTGTAGCAGGTGGATGTTTATGTTGCAGATGGATGTTTCTGTAGCAGATGGATGTTTCTGTAGCAGATGGATGTTTCTGTAGCAGGTGGATGTTTATGTTGCAGATGGATGTTTCTGTAGCAGATGGATGTTTCTGTAGCAGGTGGATGTTTCTGTAGCAGATGAATTTTTATGTAGCAGATGGATGTTTCTGTAGCAGATGGATGTTTCTGTAGCAGATGGATGTTTCTGTAGCAGATGGATGTTTCTGTAGCAGGTGGATGTTTATGTAGCAGATGGATGTTTATGTAGCAGATGGATGTTTATGTTGCAGATGGATGTTTCTGTAGCAGATGGATGTTTCTGTAGCAGATGGATGTTTCTGTAGCAGATGGATGTTTCTGTAGCAGATGGATGTTTCTGTAGCAGATGGATGTTTATATAGCAGATAGATGTGAAACTCCTCAGACTGAAGTGTCCCCACTTGCTCTGCCGAATAGCTAGATTTGGGTAAGACGCTTCACGAGGGCGGTCATGTGTGTTTACGAGGTAGAGGTCCTGGGTTGGAGCCTCGGTATAGTCTGAATCAGGAGGAAGCGGTACTCGCTAAGCAAGCAGTGTGATGTCCTTCACATGAATACATTACCAACTGAGATGAAAGATGCTTAGATACCCATGTTTCATAGTCCTGCTTTGACTCCGAAAGGACTACAGACAGTCTTGCTCTTAAAGATCCAATGAAGCCATTCTTATATCAGTATCAAGTCATTTCTGGGTAGTAATGAAGGACCTTACTGTGATAGATTTCAATTAAAATGGTCAAAAATAAACAAAAATAACTTCCTACAAAGAGACATTTCTCAAGCAAGATTTTTGCAATATATACTGTATATATATACAGTCAGGGAAAAAAGTATTTGATCCCCTGCTGATTTTGAATGTTTGCCCACTGACAAAGAAATGATGAGTCTATAATTTTAATGGTAGGTTTATTTGAACAGTGAGAGACAGAATAACAAGAACAAAATCCAGAAAAACGCATGTCAAAAATGTTATAAATTGATTTGCATTTTAATGAGGGAAATAACAATTTGACCCCCTCTCAATCAGAAAGATTTCTGGCTCCCAGGTGTCTTTTATACAGGTAACGAGCTGAGATTAGGAGCACACTTAAAGGGAGTGCTCCTAATCTCAGCTTGTTACCTGTATAAAAGACACCTTTCCATAGAAGCAATCAATCAATCAGATTCCAAACTCTCCACCATGGCCAAGACCAAAGAGCTCTCCAAGGATGTCAGGGACAAGATTGTAGACCTACACAAGGCTGGAATGGGCTACAAGACCATCGCCAAGCAGCTTGGTGAGAAGGTGACAACAATTGTTGCGATTATTCGCAAATGGAAGAAACACAAAATAACTGTCAATCTCCCTCGGCCTGGGCTCCATGAAAGATCTCACCTCGTGAAGTTGCAATGATCATGAGAACGGTGAGGAATCAGCCCAGAACTACACGGGAGGATCTTGTCAATGATCTCAAGGCAGCTGGGACCATAGTCACCAAGAAAACAATTGGTAACACACTACGCCGTGAAGGACTGAAATCCTGCAGCACCCGCAAGGTCCTCCTGCTCAAGAAAGCACATATACATGCCTGTCTGAAGTTTGCCAATGAACATCTGAATGATTCAGAGAAGAACTGGGTAAAAGTGTGGTCAGATGAGACCAAAATCGAGCTCTTTTGCATCAACTCAACTCGCCGTGTTTGGAGGAGGAGGAATGCTGCCTATGACCCCAAGAACACCATCCCCACCGTCAAACATGAAGGTGGAAACATTATGCTTTGGGGGTGTATTTCTGCTAAGGGGACAGGACAACTTCACCGCATCAAAGGGACTATGGACGGGGCCATGTACCGTCAAATCTTGGGTGAGAACCTCCTTCCCTCAGCCAGGGCATTGAAAATGAGTCGTGGATGGGTATTCCAGCATGACAATGACCCAAAACACATGGCCAAGGCAACAAATTAGTGTCTCAATAAGAAGCATATTAAGGTCCTGGAGTAGCCTAGCCAGTCTCCAGACCTTAATCCCATAGAAAATCTGTGGAGGGAGCTGAAGGTTTGAGTTGCCAAATGTCAGGCTCGAAACCTTAATGACTTGGAGAAGATCTGCAAAGAGGAGTGGGACAAAATCCCTCCTGAGATGTGTGCAAACCTGGTGGCCAACGACAAGAAACGTCTGACCTCTGTGATTGCCAACAAGGGTTTTACCACCAAGTACTAAGTCATGTTTTGCAGAGGGGTCAAATACTTATTTCCCTCATTAAAATGCAAATCAATTTATAACATTTTTGACATGCTTTTTTCTAGATTTTTTTGTTGTTATTCTGTCTCTCACTGTTCAAATAAACCTACCATTAAAATTATAGACTGATCATTTCTTTGTCAGTTGGCAAACGTACAAAATCAGCAGGGGATCAAATACTTTTTTCCCTCAATATATATATATATATATATATATATATATATATATATATATATATATATATATATATATATATATATATATATATATATATAAAAATAAATAAAATAAATTGTTCATTTAGCAGACGCTCTTATCCAGAGCGACTTACAGGAGCAGTTAGGGTTAAGTGCCTTGCTCAAGGGCACATGGACAGAATTTCACCTAATCGGCTTGGGGATTAGAACCAGCAACCTTTCGGTTACTGGCACAAGACTCTTAACCACTAAGCTACCTGCCACCCCCATATATATATATGCAGTATATATATATATGCAGTATATATAAAATATTATTATTATTATTGTTATTATTATTACAAATTTCATTGTTTTATTTCACTCAGTACTGTATGTTGATTTTCACTCTACCCTGCAATCTGATTCCAGCGGCTGACCCAAAACATCGCCTGCTGTTTCGACTTAGGAGGCGCGCACACCACTCACCGCTTCCAAGTATACTACTCGCTAATGTTCAGTCTCTGGTTAACAAGGTCGACGAACTCCGGGCAAGGATTTCTTTCCAGAGAGACATCAAGGCCTGTAACATATTTTGTTTCACGGAAACATGGCTCTCTTGGGATATTCTGTCAAAATCGGTCCAGCCTGATTTGTTCTCAGTTCATCGCGCAGACAGGAATAAATATCTATTTTCTTTGGTTATAGTCACGGCCGTGTATATCCCCCTTCAAATTCGGCTTGGCACCTAAAACCATCACAAACTTTTACAGATGCACAATTGAGAGCATCCTGTTAGGCTGTATCATCGCCTGGTACGGCAACTGCACCGCCCACAACCGCAGGGCTCTCCAGAATGTGGTGTGGTCTGCTGAACGCATTACGGGGGCAAGCTACCCGCCCTCCAAGACACATACAGCACCCGATGTCACAGGAAGGCCAAAAAGATCATCAAGGACATCAACCACCCGAGCCACTGCCTGTTCACCCCGCTATCATCCAGAAGGCTAGCTCAGTACAGGTGCATCAAAGCTGTGACCGAGAGAATGAAAAACAGCTTCTATATCAAGGCCATCAGACTGTTAAATAGCCATCACTAGCACATTAGAGGCTGCTGCTGCCTATTGAAATCACTGGCCACTTTAAGAAATGGAACACTAGTCACTTTAATAATGTTTCCATATCTTGCACTACTCATCTCATATGTATATACTGCATTCTATTCTATAATATTCTACTGTATGTTAGTCCATGCCGCTCTGTCATTGCTTGTCCATATATGTATATATTCTTAAGTTCCATTCCTTACTAATTTTGTGTGTATTGGGTATATGTTGTGAAATTGTTAGATATTACTTGTTTGATATTACTGCACTGTCGGAGCTAGAAGCACAAGCATTTCGCTACACCCGCTATAACATCTGCTGAACACAGGTATGTGACAAATACAATTTGAAGACCTGCAACCTTGTATATGTGATTATTAAACACTCTGAATCCATCCCACCAAAACAGGTGAAATTTCAGCTAGCCTTTTCAAACTGCTCTTACACTAAAAGGACATTATCATAATTTTCACAATTGCACAATTATTATTCCAACTTCATAGTGTGAAAATATACAGGTCACTGCCAAAATAAAGGAAACACCAACATAAAGTGTCTTAATAGGGCGTTGGGCCACCACGAGCCACCAGAACAGCTGCAATATACCTGGGTATAGATTCTACAAGTGTCTGGAACTCTATTGGAGGGCCATTCTTCCACCAGAAATTCCTAAATTTGGTGCCTTGTTGATTGTGGTGGAAAACGCAGTCTCAGGCGCCAAAATAATGGTCGGGCTAACATTTATATACACGACCCTAAGCATGATGTTAGTTGCTTAAGGAACCACACCTGTGTAGAAGCAACTGCTTTCAATATACTTTGTATCCTTCATTTACTCAAGCGTTTCCTTTATTTTGGCAGTTAAGAGTATATAAAACAAAAGAAAATATATTTTTTAATTATTTATTTAGCTGACGCTCTTATCCAGAGCGACTTAGGGTTAGGTGCCTTGCTCAAGGGCACATCGACAGATTTTTCACCTAGTCGGCTCGGGGATTAGAACCAGCGACCTTTCGGTTACTGGCACAACGCTCTTAACCACTAAGCTACCTGCCGCCCTTGTCGACTGCACTGGTCGTTTAAGTGTAGTTGAAATGGATCAATTGCTTACCAGATTCGCTAAGGGAGGTTAAACTAAGTAATGGGGCCTAGCCCTTATTCAGACAGCCTGTTCCCCAGACTCGGTAGCCCTGCCCCAGGGCAGCTAGTGTGACAGCACCATGTTCACTATGTATTGGGAAACCATGCACAGAATCACATCGATACAACAGTGAAACACTCTCCAGGAGGTCAGGCCTGAGAACCAGTCAACTGACAGGACCTCCCCAGCAGGAGCCTTGCCACCCATAATGGGAAATCAATGTTATTTTGGTTGTCTGAATAGGTAGGCTTAAGGAATAATTACAGAGATCGAGGAGAGAGAGAGAGAGAGAGAGAGTGAGAGAGAGAGAGAGAGAGAGAGAGAGAGAGAGAGAGAGAGAGAGAGAGAGAGAGAGAGAGAGAGAGAGAAAAGCTGCCCCCCTTTGCTTATTCACTGTCTCATTCCTGCTCCCTACTTGATGTGAAACCAATACCATTATCCGGGTAAATCCGGCCTGGTCTGCTCCTGCTGGGCTCCAGGAGAAAACCAGCAGTCTGTCGCAGCGCCATCGACGCGTGGAGGGTCTTAATGAGATTCCTAAGGCACATTTCGAATCGCTGGGATTTGGTGAAATAGCCAGTATTGTGTTCACTCTCCTGGCCGCTCATAGAGGAGCAACAGATGAGTACACAATTAGAAAGCCCATCGCTTAGTCCAGGACACTTCATCTTTTGGCTCCCACTGGAGACCCAAGCAGATGTGGCCAGCCCGGGGGTGATCCCCACTTCAGATGGGCTTGTCTGGGGTAACCTTCCGAAGACACTTGAAACCCTACCTCTTTAAGGAATACCTGGAATAGTATAAAGTAATCCTTCTTCCCCCACCCCCCATAAAAAAAAAAAAGGTGGTTGTCCCACTGGCTATCATAAGTTGAATACACCAATTTGTATGTCGCTCTGGATAAGAGCGTCTGCTAAATGACGTAACTGTAAATGTAAAGTGACCGGCCAGTCTGGTTCTTCCTCCCTGTGGTCTCCATAGTGATGAAGACTACAGGCTACCCCTGACCACGTGATGTTTATGATCCTTCAACCAATAGTGGTGGTCAGTGCTGGCTGCTTGTACCCTGTTTGGGTAACACATGAGTACACAGACAGCAGTCTTGACAATATTAAACTAGCTACACATGTAGCCATAGTAGTGATAGCAGTGACAAGCGGGGTAATGAAGTACCAAACCTCCCCATACCTCTACTCTTCCTCCACCCCTCTTGCGCTCCCTTCCTCCCCTCAGCCATCCACCCCTCCACCCCTCCCTCCCATCCATCCCTCCACCCCTCCACCCCTCCCTCCCATCCATCCCTCCATCCCTCCCTCCCATCCATCCCTCCATCCCTCCACCCCTCCCTCCCATCCATCCCTCCACCCCTCCCTCCCATCCATCCCTCCACCCCTCCCACCCATCCATCCCTCCACCCCTCCCTCCCATCCATCCCTCCATCCCTCCACCCCTCCCTCCCATCCATCCCTCCACCCCTACCTCCCATCCACCCCTCCACCCATCCCTCCCATCCATCCCTCCATCCCTCCACCACTCCACCCCTCCCTCCCATCCATCTATCCACCCCTCCCTCCCATCCATCCCTCCACCCCTACCTCCCATCCATCCATCCCTCCACCCCTCCCTCCCATCCATCTATCCACCCCTCCCTCCCATCCATCCCTCCACCCCTCCCTCCCTCCCTCCCCCTCATCCATCCCTCCACCCATCCCTCCCATCCATCCCTCCATCCCTCCACCACTCCACCCCTCCCTCCCATCCATCCCTCCACCCCTACCTCCCATCCATCCCTCCACCCCTCCCTCCCATCCATCCCTCCACCCCTCCCTCCCATCCATCCCTCCACCCCTCCACCCCTACCTCCCATCCATCTATCCACCCCTCCCTCCCATCCATCCCTCCACCCCCTACCTCCCATCCATCCCTCCACCCCTCCCTCCCATCCATCCCTCCACCCCCTACCTCCCATCCATCCCTCCACCCCTACCTCCCATCCATCCCTCCATCCCTCCACCACTCCACCCCTCCCTCCCATCCATCTATCCACCCCTACCTCCCATCCCTCCCTCCACCCCTCCCTCCCTCCCACCCTCCCTTTCCTTCACATAGCCGCTGCAGGAAGCTCAGTGTCTTTGTGTGTGTGAGAAATATAATGTGGGTTTAACATGGTCGAACTTGGAAGTGGAATCTGGATTACACTTACCAACCCAATTAACCAGGAGTCAATGGAGAGCTAATTAAAAAGCCCTGGGGCATCATACCTCGCCAGAAAACGGCAACCACATCAAGATGGTCAAGACAGCAACAAAGGCATGAGCCCTTTAGCTCCCACAATCCTCCTGAGCACCCTGATTAGGCCGGGGAGGTTTAGCCTCCTCTGTAGAGGAGAGAGGTGAAGAAGAGGGGATTACTCAGGGCAAATGGCTGTGTTCTAAAATTGGGGTGAGAACCATTGAGCGTGCTCGCTGAGGTGTGAACAGCAACCGCTCAAAAACAACAAACACTACAACAGCAGTGATTGAACTAACAAGAAAAACAAAATCACATACATAGACAGAGAGTTTAGGGGGCATTGCAAATATGGGCCTGTATATACTGTACATGATAGCTATATATCTTTATTTTTTATAACTCAACTGAAAGTCAATTTTATGAATTGAACATTGCCCAATTCTTTTCTCTGAGGATTTGAACTGAAATTCAATTAAAGAACTTGCACTGAATTGACCCCTATACCCTCTCTGTCTGGCCTGTGTTGTGGGTCACCCTCTGCATGCTGACTCCAGAGCCCAGTGGGGACACCTTTCTGTGGGTAAAGCCCTCTCCTTTCAGAGGGGGAAGCTGAGAGTGCTAAACTAATTACAGTCGGTCCCCTCTGCCTGACAGTGTAAGCCAGGGGCTTTACGAGAACAAAGCAGCCTTTAGCGCTGAGAGCCCCTCCCCTTTACCAGAACAAAGTAGCCTTTAGCGCTGAGAACCTTACCCCTTTAGCTCCTTCGTTTGGTAGCACCCAAGCCAACAAAGAAACCTCCATCAGTATAATTAGGAGCAAAATTAAATGCACTCTTGTTCCATACGTTAAGTAAGTTGTTTAGCTGGGGGTTTTACTATTTTTCGGTGGGGACATTTAATTTATTCTGGCTTTGTTTAGCACTTAATGAAACACAAAATGCAAAGCTGGGGACTTGTTTTTTTATTCTTCTGTTCTCCATTATATAAATGGTAGGTTCCTGTCCTGTTTGCTCCATGCCAAATTACAATAAATAAGTCACATCCCCTAGCAATTAGCATTACCCAGGAAATAAGTCACATCCCCTAGTAACTAGCATTACCCGTGAAATAAGTCACATCCCCTAGTAACTAGCATTACCTGTGAAATAAGTCACATCCCCTAGTAACTAGCATTACCCGTGAAATAAGTCACATCCCCTAGTAACTAGCATTACCCGTGAAATAAGTCACATTCCCTAGTAACTAGCATTACCCGTGAAATAAGTCACATCCCCTAGTAACTAGCATTACCCGTGAAATAAGTCACATCCCCTAGTAACTAGCATTACCTGTGAAATAAGTCACATCCCCTAGTAACTAGCATTACCCGTGAAATAAGTCACATCCCCTAGTAACTAGCATTACCCGTGAAATAAGTCACATTCCCTAGTAACTAGCATTACCCGTGAAATAAGTCACATCCCCTAGTAACTAGCATTACCCGTGAAATAAGTCACATCCCCTAGTAACTAGCATTACCTGTGAAATAAGTCACATCCCCTAGTAACTAGCATTACCTGTGAAATAAGTCACATCCCCTAGTAACTAGCATTACCCGTGAAATAAGTCACATCCCCTAGTAACTAGCATTACCCGTGAAATAAGTCACATCCCCTAGTAACTAGCATTACCCGTGAAATAAGTCACATCCCATAGTAACTAGCATTACCTGTGAAATAAGTCACATCCCCTAGTAACTAGCATTACCTGTGATCCACGAGAGTAGATTGGTCTGAATTTGGATCTGATTTTAAAGAGACTGATACTCTCCATGAATGTATCAAAATGGACGAACAATAACTTCTCTGGCAACTTTCATAATTTGTTAAAATGGGCACAAAACAAAGTGTCTGTGATACAAAGTTGTGAAAGTTGTTGAGAATAACATCAATGGCTTATCAATACACGACATAATCATGGGCAATTTACCAAACCCTCTTGAACAGACACAAAGAAAACCTTCAGATCGAAATACACTGAGAACACAAAACATTAAGAACACCTGCTCTTTCCGTGACATAGACTGACCAGGTGAATCCAGGTAAAAGCTATGATCCCTTATTGATGCCACTTGTTAAATCCACTTCAATCAGTGTAGCTGAAGGGGAGGGGACAGGTTAAAGAAGGATTTTCAAGACAATTGAGACATGGATTGTGTATGTGTGCCATTCAGAGGGTAAATGGGCAAGACAAAATATTTAAGTGCCTTTGGGTAGACACAACTGTGGGAAGCATTGGCATCAACATGGGCCAGCATTCCTATGGAACACTTTCGACAACATTGTAGAATCCATGCCCCGACGACTTGAGACTCTTCTTAGGGGGGTGGGGTTAAGCCTCCACTTCACGTTCTCAAATGATAGACTTGGAATGACTGTCCCCAAGCACTGCTCATCTCCCCCCTTTGAGACAACAGTTAAACAACTAAGAGGACCAGAGGAGCCAGCCCACCAGCCCTGTGTACCCTGCCCAGGAGACCTGTGCTGAGTGACGGCTTCGCGCCCCCCTCTGATCCCGGCCTTGACCTCACGCTGGGGGGAGGTCTGATTGCATGCAGGTGTGAATAGCTTGCCTCCGAGGAGGGATCTGGGGGCTTGGAGAGTTCCTCTGCAGCCTGGGTCCTCTTACAGATATGATCTGATGTGCAGTCAGACTTCAATATGTTTATGTTTGAGTGCATAGCTATGACCTGTCACTACTGGCACTCACAGTTAGTCTCACCCCAGCTGGTCCTGGATTGCTCTACTTACAGTTTTCGTATGTGAAAACAAATCACCCAGCTGATTTCTCTTGAGTACCCTATCGTCTCCTCTGAATTTATACATATCTGAATTTTTTTTAAATGTAAATTTTTTTCAACAATCATTTGAATATCATTAAACTTGTTTAATTTGTTTATCTTTATTTAACTAGACAAGTCATTTATGAACAAATTCTTATTTACAATGACGGCCTACACCGGCCAAACCCGGACGACGCTGGGCCAATTGTGTGCCGCCCTATGGGACTCCCAATCACGGCCAGATTGTGATACAGCCTGGAACCGAACCAGGGGGTCTGTAGTGAAGCCTCCAGCACCGAGATGCATTGCCTTAGACTGCTGCGCCACTCGGGAGCCTGTCTGCGCACGAAACAGACAGCCAAACATAATGCAGTGACATGTCCAGTGTTTCTACTAATAGTTATCAATCAGTGACCATAACGATCAATCTGCTTTGCCTGTATAAAAATGATTCTGTTGTATTAGTAGCTGTGTTGATTTGGCTTTGACCATCACCACTCCTCCTAATGGTATGTCATAGAATGTTGGGCCATTCTGGAGCCTTATGACAGGAACCGGACAGTTCCACTTGCTTCCATCAGCTGTGTTGTGTCTGAGGCTCACCCTGGGGCCTGTCTGTTAGCAGCCTGGCCTTGCTCATGGTCAGCCACCTGGGCATCCATCAGCACGGGGCTCCGGGGGTCTACCAGCAGGTCTCCAGAGTTCCAGGGGTCTGTCTCCTACAGGTTACATCCCAGGGGGACAGCCGTGTGCTGGGACTCTGTCAGCTCCCCTGTTCCCCCTCACGCACCTATCTCACTCATCACCCCTCTCCTCTCTCCCAGCTCCAAACAGGGCTTTATCTTAATGAGTGTGGTGAAAGGCTGCAGGCGGTATGAAATGGAAACAATTTAGGCAACAAAGTATGACAGAAATACTACATGGTTGAAAAGTGTTGTATCTGGCAATACAGGGAGATATATATATAGAGATATTTTTTGGGGGGTATTTTACCCACTTTTTCTCCCAATTTTAATTACGATCTTGTCTCATCACTGCAACTCCTCAACGGGCTCGGGAGAGTAGAAGGTCGAGTCATGCGTCCTCCGAAACACGACCCACCAAACCATGCTCCTTAATAACCGCCCGCATAACCCGGAAGCCAGCTGCACCAATGTGTCGAAGGAAACACTGTTCAACTGATGACCGAAGTCAGCCTGCAGGCGCCCAGCCCACCACAAGGAGTCGCTTGAGTGCGATGAGCCAAGTAAAGCCCCCCCCAGCCAAACCCTCCCCTATCCCGGACGAAGCTGGGCCAATTGTGCACTGCCCTATGGGACTCCCGGTCACGGCCGGTTGTGATACAGCCTGGGATCGAACCCATGTCTGTAGTGACGCGATAAAGTGCCTTAGACCGCTGCGCTACTCGGGAGGCCCACAGGGAAATACTTTTACTGGCAATACAGGGAGATACCTTCTATTGGCAATACAGGGAGATACATTCTACTGGCAACACAGACAAATACCTCCTGATGACAATACAGGGAGATACCTTCTACTGGCAATACAGGGAGATACTTTCTACTGGCAATACAGGGAGATACTTTCTACTGGAAATACAGGGAGATACCTGCTACTGGCAATACAGGAGATACCTTCTACTGATAATACAGGAGATACCTTCTACTGGCAAAACAGGGAAATACCTTTTACTGGCAATACAGGAGATACCTTCTACTGGCAATACAGGAGGTACATTCTACTGATAATACAGGAGATACCTTCTACTGACAATACAGGAGATACATTATACTGTCAATACAGGAAGATACCTTCTACTGACAATGCAATATATACATTCTACTGACAATACAGGAGATACATTCTGCTGGCAATACAGTGAGATACCTTCTACTGACAATACAGGAGAAACCTTCTACTGACAATACAATATATACCTTCTACTGGCAATACAGGAGATACATTCTACTGACAATACAGGAGATACATTATACTAACAATACAGGAGATACCTTCTACTGACAATAGAGGATATACCTTCTACTGACAATACAGGAGATACCTTCTACTGACAATACAGGAGATAACTTCTACTGACAATACAGGAGATACCTTCTACTGACAATACAGGAGATACATTCTACTGACAATACAGGGAGATACCTTCTACTGACAATACAGGGAGATACATTCTACTAACAATACAGGGAGATACCTTCTACTGACAATACAGGATATACCTTCTACTGACAATACAGGAGATACATTCTACTGACAATACAGGATATACCTTCTACTGACAATACAGGAGATACCTTCTACTGACAATACAGGAGATACCTTCTACTGATAATACAGGGATATACATTCTACGGACAATACAGGATATACATTCTACTGACAATAGAGGGAGATACCTTCTACTGACAATACAGGAGATACCTTCTACTGACAATACAGGAGATACCTTATACTGACAATACAGGAGATACCTTCTACTTACAAAACAGGGAGATACCTTCTACTGACAATACTGGGAGATACCTTCTACTGACAATACAGGGAGATACCTTCTACTGATAATGCAGGAGATACCTTCTACTAACAATACTGGAGATACTTTCTACTGACAATACAGGAGATACCTTCTACTGATAATACAGGGAGATACCTTCTACTGACAATACAGGAGATACCTTCTACTAACAGTACAGGAGATACCTTCTACTGACAATACAGGAGATACCTTCTACTGACAATACAGGAGATACCTTCTACTGAAAATACAGGGAGATACCTTCTACTGACAATACAGGAGATACCTTCTACTGACAATACTGGGAGATACCTTCTACTGACAATACAGGGAGATACCTTCTACTGACAATACTGGGAGATACCTTCTACTGACAATACAGGAGATACCTTCTACTGACAATACCTTATTTTTGTTTAGGTGGATGTTTGTGTATCAGGGACAAGATTGAAGAGCACCCTGCTTTGCAATGCTGTGTGAATGCTGTGTATCAGTGACGAGATTGAAGAGCACCCTGCTTTGCAATGCTGTGTGAATGCTGTGTGAATGCTGTGTGAATGCTGTGTGAATGCTGTGTGAATGCTGTGTGAATGATGTGTGAATGCTGTGTGAATGCTGTGTGAATGCTGTGTGAATGCTGTGTGAATGCTTTGCAATGCTGTGTGAATGCTGTGTGAATGCTTTGCAATGCTGTGTGAATGCTTGTTAATGGAAAAACAGACAGGCAATGCATTTTGCTGATAATGTTCCTGGGTAACAACTAGTTGGTCCTTATATGCTTCTAAGAATATGAAGCTGAACTTTTCTGATTACAGACTTTATCAGTACAGAGCGAGTCACGACTGTCTGTCTCTCTCTTATCAGGACAGAGAGAGTGGTGACTGTCTGTCTCTCTCTTATCAGGACAGAGAGAGTCACGACTGTCTGTCTCTCTCTTATCAGGACAGAGAGAGTGGTGACTGTCTGTCTCTCCCTCTCCAGGGTTGGCTGGATAGACCCCTTGTTGTTATTCAGCTCTCCTCTCTGGAGACGGTGCAAGGTGACTTGTCAAACCACCATTCTTCTCGTGGGAGGCCACAAGAGAGACGTTGTTTCACACAGGTGACCCATATTTGTATGGTTGTGGTTGGCAGGTTTTCACCACAGTACATATAGAAGGTGAAACATGTTGCCCCCCCATAAAGGAAGCAGCAATACATGTACCAAATTTCATGACTTTATGTCAAACGGGGATGAGGGGTGTGACCTTTAAACATTTGTATTTTCAATCTCTTTTATAGCGCCACCATCTCACCAATCAGTAATCTCTATGGCAAGATGCATCATTCACGCAAGTTATGTCAAAATTGGGCCAGCACTGTCTGAGATATTGCGCATGACAAACGTACCAACAAAAACGTACAAATGAACTTACGAACGGAGACAGATCCACAGACTCCTCACCGATTTCAACATGGGGGACAGTGAAGGGAGAGGAAGTATTCCTGACCCACTGCTGACTCAACAACCAGTTTTAATTCCGTGTTGAGAATATTGCTGTCACACCCTGGCTCTGGGGACTCTAATATGTTGAGCCAGGGTGTGTAGAGTCTATGTGTTTTTGTTCTATGTCGTATTTCTAGTATTGTGTTTCTATGTTGGCCAGTGTGGTTCTCAATCAGAGGCAACGAGTATCAGCTGTTGCTTGTTGTCTCTGATTGGGAACCAGACTTAAGCAGCCAGTTTTCCCACAGTGTTTGTGGGATCTTGTTCCGTGTTGGTTTGTGTTAGTACCGTTGGACTTCACGTATCGTTTGTTGTTTTGTTTATCGTATGTACACTTAATAAAGTAAGATGTACGAGTATCACGCTGCGCCTTGGTCCTCCTTCTTCGACGATCGTGACAATTTGCTGTGTGTCATTTGATGCTACTGTGGGGAAAGCCATTAGGCTTTGTATTTAGGGAAGATGTTATTCTTTATTTGGCAGGGTCTGAACCTTTCTGTAACAAAATGATTGACAAAAATAACATGGTAATTGAAAAATAGGCTAAGGAAGCTGAAGTAGGTAGCTGAATGGATAGATGGTGGTAAACATCCCTCTCGATGGACCATGGCGTACAGGAAGGGAACATAGGGGACATTGTTCGTTAAATGTACTTGGAAGGAATCTCCTGAAAACACTACACTAATGGAGAGATCTACAATTAACTCTCCATCTTAGAAGAGAGGTGGAGAGGCGCTGATGAATGGACTGATGTGTGTGACAAGGGAATGGTGTTATAGTCCGATCTCGAGTGCTCATTTTACCAGGTAGGCCTGTATGCTTACGTTTGGCTCAGTAGGCCCTATTAGTGAAGTCCATATCCATTCTGTAGCATTACGAAGACTAGAGGAGTCACAACAAGAGCGCCTTCCAGGGTTAAGAGGGTCTACTTCCATACTGGAGGCATTAGGAAGGCCGTAATGAGGATGTTTTGAAGGCTGTGATTGTGGAGGGGACCGGAGGTTCTGGGGTCACAGCTAAATTAGTGCTGCGCTGAGGAGATGAAATACGATAATGCTGTTTTAAAAGGATAGACGCAGCATATTAAAGGATATATTTGATAAATTGAAACTTCACTCCTCTTCTTCTCTTATGTTTTCTTCCTTTATTTAATTTATTTTGTGTAAAAAAATAATAATAATAGTCAAAGTTGCCTTTCTTCCCCTGTGTGAGGAGAAAAGAGGAGAAACGAGGAGAGCTGAGGAGAACTGAGGAGAAGAGGAGAGAAGAGGAGAGCAGAGGAGAGAAGAAGAGCTGACAAGAGCAGCAGAGAGCTGAGGAGAGCAGAGGAGAGCAGAGGAGAGCAGAGGAGGGCAGAGGAGAGGAGAGGAGAGGAGAGGAGAGGAGAGGAGAGCTGAGGAGAGGAGAGCTGAGGAGAGAGGAGGAGAGCAGAGGAGAGCAGAGGAGAGCTGAGGATAGGAGAGCAGAGCTGAGCAGAGGAGAGCAGAGCTGAGGAGAGCAGAGCTGAGGAGAGCTGAGGAGAGGAGAAGAGAGCAGAGGAGAGCAGAGGAGAGCAGAGCTGAGGAGAGGAGAGGAGAGGAGAGCAGAGGAGAGCAGAGGAGAGCAGAGCTGAGGAGAGGAGAGGAGAGCAGAGGAGAGCTGAGAGAAGCAGCTGAATTAATGTTATTTGATGACACTACAAAGAGCTTCTATAAATGGTCACCCTGCTCTCCCCCATGCCAGTACAGGAAGGGTGGTCCAATGGCAGCTTTGCTCGCTGCCTTCATGACTCCTGTTTACGGGTCCATTGCTATGGCAACAGTGATGCAGCAAAGCCATGTTCACAGATTATTTACAGACGAGCAAGGCCAAACCTGCTGGGTGAATTTATAACTGTTCTCTATGTTGTTTACAGACAATATTTTCAGTCATTGCTGGTTTTGGACGGCATTTGGTTGACGACTTACAGTAAAGTATAGTCCCTGTATAACGTGGGCATTGTTTTACAGGGAGGCAACTGAATAACAACTCTACATTTTACCCTCAACAGGGGAAAATTCTGGGACATTTCCTCCCTGTTTGTAAATTAATATTTTGAATGAAATAATAATTTGTCCCTATGTGGCCAACTTCCCCCTGAGGAATCCTGATGAGTATTATTGGTTGATGAGTACTGTAAACTCCTAGTCAAGCGGTAGAGCGCTTTAATTGAAATCCTCCAGCTTTGCCTTTGAACCTTGATGTGAAGATTTTTACAGGAAATTAAATACATGCATTTATCTTCTTCTATTTAGAAACACAGAAAATCACTGGTTCTGCTTCCCCCTCATTCTCTCTCAAGTCAATGATTACAATCTGCAATGTTCCAGATTTAATTAACTCCCCCCTGCATTCTTCCTTTTAGCTTAGTGGTAAGGGTATTACAAAATGGCATTATGTCTGATGTAGAAATGGATCCTAAGTTGGAAATCAAGTCCAATAAGCCTGGGCAATCATTCGTTTTCTCTATCTCTCTCTCTCTCTCTCTCTCTCTGTCTCTCTCAATAAGTATTATTTAGAATCATTCTATACCTATAATTAACGGAACATGACCAGGTTCATATTTTGTGTGTTTGTGTGCGCGAATGAGCAAGCGCACATATGTGTATCTGTGTACGTGTGTGTTATGAGTCACACCTGCCAGTGTGTGTCTTGGATATCGTTTAAATTATGAATCAATCATTATCATGAGTACTACAACAGTCAGAGAGTGCTTGAAATGTAGCACCACTGAAGTGTCTGTTGGTATCTATTGCTCCTCGTCTTAGAAGCCTGCCACTACATTTATTTACATTTTAGTCATTTCGCAGACGCTCTTATCCAGAGCAACTTACAGGAGCAATTAGGGTTAAGTGCCTTGCTCAAGGGCACATCGACAGATTTTTCACCTAGTCGGCTCAGGGATTAGAACCAGCGACCTTTCGGTTACTGGCACAACGCTCTTACCCACTAAGCTACCTGCCGCCCCGGTAACCTCTGATAGGATCAAGGACAGAGGAAGTGACCTCTGATAGGATCAAGGACAGAGGAAGTAACCTCTGATAGGATCAAGGACAGAGGAAGTAACCTCTGATAGGATCAAGGACAGAGGAAGTAACCTCTGATAGGATCAAGGACAGAGGAAGTAACCTCTGATAGGATCAAGGACAGAGGAAGTAACCTCTGATAGGATCAAGGACAGAGGAAGTAACCTCTGATAGGATCAAGGACAGAGGAAGTAACCTCTGATAGGATCAAGTACAGAAGATGTAAACTCAGATAGGATCAAGGTCAGAGGAAGTAACCTCTGATAGGATCAAGTACAGAAGAGGTCAGCAACATGGTAGAGACAAGTATAGGATATCTCTCAAGAGAGAGAGAGAAGGAGAGAGAGAGAGAGAGAGAGAGAGAGAGAGAGAGAGAGAGAGAGAGAGAGAGAGAGAGAGAGAGAGAGAGAGAGAGAGAAGGAGAGAGAGAGAGAGAGAGAGAGAGAGAGAAGGAGAGAGAGAAGGAGAGAGAGAGAGAGAGAGAGAGAGAGAGAGAGAGAGAGAGAGAGAGAGAGAGAGAGAGACCAGGGAGGAAGGAAGATGGATGGGAAGCTGGCTTTTGCCAGTTAATCATCCCTCGATCCAGTCGGTTGGCCGGTTGGTCAGTGTGTGGGAGTGAGTAAGAAAGAGAGGGAGGAGAGAGGCCCATGGCCCCAGCCCTGACAACATCAAACCATCTTTCCACTAACACTGCCTAGTCCCCCCTGGCCGCCCCAGGTCCCCAAGCAGAGCACCATCTGTGGGGGGTGAACTACATGAGACCCCTGCCTCTCCAGGCACCTGTGGCCCCGAGAGGGTCTCCGGGGGTCTGGGCACAGCTGACAGCCCCCCTCCCCTCCACAAACACCTCCCTGCCTCTGAAATCCCCTCCCCTGGGGTTGTGGATCCTGTCACACCTCACACCCTTTCAGGCTCCTTCCGGGGTTGGGAGACATTAATAATACGAAGCTGAGTGGGTCTGGATGCCTGTGTGTGGATGTCGTGTGAGAGCCAACGTGCTGGACTGGACTGGACGACATGTCACCCGACTGCAAGACTAGCTGCGTGGTAGATGAGCCGCAGGGGCCCGCTACAGTGGTACTGTACAAACTCCAATGACATCATCTCGGTTCTGCTTAGCCCACTCGGCTGTGTAGGCAACACTCATTCAAGGAAAACCGTTAACTCATCTGGAACAGACGCGAAAGGTTTCAGAAAAGTACACCATCTCTGTTCAGCTGTAACATTCAGGAACACAGTGGAGTAGCATCAACTCACTGATTTAGTTACGAACATTTCAGTACAATGTAGTACAGTTTATTAATATGACTCATTAAAAAAAAGAATAAATCATTTCTAAAAGCATCCATTTGTAATGAGGCATAGTACATTTTCATATTTTCATAATGTGTTGTGGTCACAGTAAAAAGCACAGACGGAGCTTGTCAAAGCCGATTCAGCTCTAGTCTTTTTGGTGGAAATAATTTATCATAATTCTGAAACGGCTGACGTCTGCCATTGATGTTATCCTAAGTGCCTTATTTCAGTGAGGCTCTCCTCCCAGCTCTCCTCCCAGCTCTCCTCCCAGCTCTCCTCTCAGCTCTCCTCTCAGCTCTCCTCCCATCTCTCCTCCCATCTCTCCTCCCAGCTCTCCTCCCATCTCTCCTCCCAGCTCTCCTCCCAGCTCTCCTCCCAGCTCTCATCCCATCTCTCCTCCCAGCTCTCCTCCCAGCTCTCCTCCCAGCTCTCCTCCCATTTCTCATCCCATCTCTCCTCCCAGCTCTCCTCTCAGCTGTCCTCCCAGCTCTCCTCCCAGCTCTCCTCTCAGCTCTCCTCTCAGCTCTCCTCCCATCTCTCCTCCCAGCTCTCCTCTCAGCTCTCATCCCATCTCTCCTCCCAGCTCTCCTCTCAACTCTCCTCCCATCTCTCCTCCCAGCTCTCCTCCCAGCTCTCATCCCATCTCTCCTCCCAGTTCTCCTCTCAGCTCTCATCCCATCTCTCCTCCCAGCTCTCATCCCATCTCTCCTCCCAGCTCTCCTCCCAGCTCTCCTCTCAACTCTCCTCCCATCTCTCATCCCATCTCTCCTCCCAGCTCTCCTCTCAGCTCTCATCCCATCTCTCCTCCCAGCTCTCCTCCCATCTCTCCTCCCAACTCTCCTCCCAGCTCTCCTCCCATCTCTCATCCCATCTCTCCTCCCAGCTCTCATCCCATCTCTCCTCCCAGCTCTCCTCCCACTCAAATATAGAGAGAGCCTGAAGAGGCATACTGGGAATAAAGGTCAAGTTTCTCTTGCCTGTTGCATTTATCTGGCACTTACTGCCATGTAGTATGTGCCAGTCTTAAAGGGCCCTAACGTGTGTGTTCTCCTCTGTGAGAGGCTAGAAGGTTGGCCCAGCCCTGGCTGTCATTCCTCTGTGAGAGGCTAGAAGGTTGGCCCTGCCCTGGCTGTCATTCCTCTGTGAGAGGCTTGAAGGTTGGCCCAGCCCTGGCTGTCATTCCTCTGTGAGAGGCTAGAAGGTTGGCCCAGCCCTGGCTGTCATTCCTCTGTGAGAGGCTTGAAGGTTGGCCCAGCCCTGGCTGTCATTCCTCTGTGAGAGGCTAGAAGGTTGGCCCAGCCCTGGCTGTCATTCCTCTGTGAGAGGCTAGAAGGTTGGCCCAGCCCTGGCTGTCATTCCTCTGTGAGAGGCTAGAAGGTTGGCCCAGCCCTGGCTGTCATTCCTCTGTGAGAGGCTTGAAGGTTGGCCCTGGCTGTCATTTCTCATAGTAATGGTTGCTGCCACGGCTGCTGCCAGCACACCACTGGAGAGAAACCAAGAGCCATGTAAAAGGAATACTCAGACACACAGCATCAGGCTAAGAAGGTATTTCTGCCTCCTTTTAGAGATGAAACTAGCTAAATTGTTCGTTTTTTCCTCTCAGGAAAAGTGTAGCACCTGGGCGGGAAGCAGAATATTGTCTGTGACTCGCCCACGCAGCAGAAGGCTGAGGGGAAGAACACACCAAAGTGAATGTTTTACATTATAGGTGTAAATTTACCCCATTCCCAACACACACCTGCACCTTTTTCTGCCATTGCCCTTGTCCCATCTTCTCCGAAAGGGGAATGATAGTGCTTCTCCTCCCTCCCTCTCTCTCTCTCCTCCCTCCCTCTCTCTCTCTCCTCCCTCCCTCCCTCTCTCTCCTCCCTCCCTCTCTCTCTCTCTCCTCCCTCCCTCTCTCTCTCTCCTCCCTCCCTCTCTCTCCTCCCTCCCTCTCTCTCTCTCTCCTCCCTCCCTCTCTCTCTCTCCCTCCCTCTCTCTCTCCTCCCTCCCTCTCTCTCTCTCTCTCTCTCCTCCCTCCCTCTCTCTCCTCCCTCCCTCTCTCTCTCCCTCCCTCTCTCTCTCTCCTCCCTCCCTCTCTCTCTCCCTCCCTCTCTCTCTCTCCCTCCCTCTCTCTCTCTCTCTCTCTCTCTCTCTCTCTCTCCTCCCTCCCTCTCTCTCCTCCCTCCCTCTCTCTCTCTCTCTCTCTCTCTCTCCTCTCTCTCCTCCCTCTCTCTCTCTCTCTCTCCCTCTCTCTCTCTCTCCTCCCTCCCTCTCTCTCTCTCCTCCCTCCCTCCCTCTCTTTCTCTCTCTCTCCTCCCTCCCTCTCTCTCTCCCTCTCTCTCTCCCTCCCTCTCTCTCTCCCTCCCTCTCTCTCTCTCTCTCCCCTCCCTCCCTCCCTCTCTCTCTCTCCTCCCTCCCTCCCTCTCTCTCTTGCTCCCCCATTTTATATCCATTCCCTCTGCCTTTTCAACCCTCTTTTGCAATATCCATGTATATTTTTCTCCCTCAATTGCTGCTCCCCTCCATCCCTCCGTCCCCTCTTCTCTCTCTCTCACTCTCTCCTGTCGCATCTGCTTGGCTCTCTCTCTCTCTCTCTCTCTCTCTCTCTCTCTCTCTCTCTCTCTCTCTCTCTCTCTCTCAATTCAATTTCAATGTCAATTCAATTTCAATTCAAGGGCCAAATTGAGTCAAAAGCTTTTTTGAAATCAACAAAGCATGAGAAGACTTTGCCTTTTGTTTTGGTTTGTTTGTTTGTCAATTAGGGTGTGCAGGGTGAATACGTGGTCTGTCGTACGGTAATTTGGTAAAAAGCCAATTTGACATTTGCTCAGTACATTGTTTTCACTGAGGAAATTGACTAGTCTGCTGTTAATGATAATGCAGAGGATTTTCCCATAGTTGCTGTTGACGCATATCCCACGGTAGTTATTGGGGTCAAATTTGTCTCCACTTTTGTGGATTGGGGTGATCAGTCCTTGGTTCCAAATATTGGGGAAGATGCCAGAGCTAAGGATGATGTTAAAGAGTTTAAGTATAGCTAATTGAAATTTGTGGTCTGTATATTTTATCATTTCATCAACACCACAGGCCTTTTTGGGTTCGAGGGTATGTATTTTGTCCGGTAGTTCATTCAATGTAATTGGATAATCCAGTGGGTTCTGGTAGTCTTTAATAGTTGATTCTAAGATTTGCATTTGATAATGTATATTTTTTTGCTGTTTGTTCTCTGTTATAGGGCCAAAAAGATTGGAGAAATGGTTTACCCATACATCTCCGTTTTGGATAGATAGCTCTTCGTGTTGTTGTTTGTTTAGTGTTTTCCAATTTTCCCAGAAGTGGTTAGAGTCTGGATGGATTCTTCAGTTACATTGAGCTGATTTCTGACATGCTGTTCCTTCTTTTTCCGTAGTGTATTTCTGTATTGTTTTAGTGATTCACCATAGTGAAGGCGTAGGCTCAGGTTTTCTGGGTCTCTATGTTTTTGGTTGGATAGGTTTCTCAATTTCTTTCTTAGGTTTTTGCATTCTTCATCAAACCATGTATCACTGTTGTTACTTTTCTTTGGTTTTCTGTTAGAGATTTTTAGATTTGATAGGGAAGCTGAGAGGTCAAATATACTGTTTAGGTTTTCTACTGCCAAGTTTACACCTTCACTATTACAGTGGAACTTTTTGTCCAGGAAGTTGTCTAGAATGGATTGAATTTGTTGTTGCCAAATTGTTTTTTGGTAGGTTTCAACACTACTTTCCTTCCATCTATAGCATTTCTTAATATTATTCAGTTCCTTTTACTTTGATGCCTCATGATTGAGTATTGCTCTGTTCAAGTAGACTGTGATTTTGCTGTGGTCTGATAGGGGTGTCAGTGGGCTGACTGTAAACGCTCTGAGAGACTCTGGGTTGAGGTCAGTGATAAAGTAGTCTACAGTACTACTGCCAAGAGATGAGCTATAGGTGTACCTACCATAGGAGTCCCCTCGAAGCCTACCATTGACTATGTACATACCCAGTGTGCGACAGAGTCGTGACCCGTTTTTGTTGGTTATGTTGTCGTTGTCGTAGTTGTGCCTAGGGGGGCATATGGGGGAGGGAATGCAGGTAGGTGTTTGTGCCCCTGTGCGCTGAGGGTGTCAGGTTCTTTTCCAGTTCTGGCATTTAGGTCGCAACAGACTAGTACATGTCCCTGGGTCTGGAAATGATTGATTTCCCCCTCCAGGATGGAGAAGCTGTCTTCATTAAAGTATGGGGATTCTAGTGGGGGGATATAGGTAGCACACAGGAGGACATTTTTCTCTGTTGAGATCATTTCCTTTTGAATTTCTAACCAAATGTAAAATGTTCCTGTTTTGATTAATTTAATAGAGTGAGTTAGGTCTGCTCTATACCAAATTAGCATACCCCCTGAGTCCCTTCCCTGTTTCACACCTGGTAGTTTGGTGGATGGGACTACCAGCTCTCTGTAACCTAGAGGGCAACCAGTGGGTCCGTCTCCTCTATACCATGTTTCTTGTAGGATGACAACGTCTGTATTTCCGATTTATTTGGTGCAGATTCCTGCTCTTTAGGCCAGAGGCAGATGACCTCGGGCCTTGGATATTCCAGGATGAAATAGTCAAGGCTTTGTGTTCCATTGGTCGTGTGGTTTGGCCTCAGGCCAGTAATTGTGAGCAGAGCCTGCTGAGCATCTGGTACATGCCATTGACTTGGGCTAGTGTAAGATTGGTGTTGGGCCTGTTTGCCTGCTCACGGCCTGGGCGTATGTGTGACTTTCATGTTGAGGCCCTCTTTGTGGGAGTGGGGGGCTTGGGGTGGGTAGGAGGGGCATAGGTCTGATCTGAGGGGGCCAAAATGGGGTTTGGGCATGGTTGACTTGGGGGGAGTTAATTGGTGGGGGTGGGGGTGTAGATGTGGTTGATGGTGCTGTGGTCTGGATGTAGGTCCTCTCTGCGGGGGTCCCTCTATGTGTAGGTCCTGGGGGGTCCCGCAGGTCTGGGAGAGTGTCTCGCTGGTCTGGGCGGGGTGTCTGTTGATCTGTTGCTCCTGTGTGAGGTGTTGGGTCTGCGGTTGAGGGCGATATCCTTTAGGGTCCGGGCGAAGGTGGGCACTGCTGCCTTGTATAGGTGGACCTGGTCATAAAGGCTGTTCAGGTCCAGGGTGGAGTGGTGGGCCAGGTAGACATTTGGTTTTGATGCACAGTCACAGGAAATACTTGCGTTTACCCGCTGTATGGAAGCAGGGTGGAAGTATTTTCATGGTAACAGGGTTGAGATAACAACGTGTGCGTTGGGGGAAGTAGAATAAGCTCTTTCTATCACTCCCTTGAGTGCAGTGGCCACCCTTTCCTGCTGTGTTCTCGGGTTGTTTGTGCCTGTGTGTATTATTTTTACATTTACATTTACGTCATTTAGCAGACACTCTTATCCAGAGCGACTTACAAATTGGTGCATTCACCCTATAGCCAGTGGGATAACCACTTTACAATGTTTTTTTATTTATTTTTTAGGGGGGTAGAAGGATTACTTTATCCTATCCCAGGTATTCCTTAAAGAGGTGGGGTTTCAAATGTCTCCGGAAGGTGGTGAGTGACTCCGCTGTCCTGGCGTCGTGAGGGAGCTTGTTCCACCATTGGGGTGCCAGAGCAGCGAACAGTTTTGACTGGGCTGAGCGGGAACTATGCTTCCACAGAGGAAGGGGAGCCAGCAGGCCAGAGGTGGATGAACGCAATGCCCTCGTTTGGGTGTGGGACTATCAGAGCCTGAAGGTACGGAGGTGCCGTTCCCCTCACAGCTCCATAGGCAAGCACCATGGTCTTGTAACAGATGCGAGCTTCAACTGGAAGCCAGTGGCTGGGTGATCCTAGTCGGTCCTCAGACAGAAGGTCTAGGGCGCGCTGGGTGTTTGGACACCAGAGTTTAGACACTGTGTGTTTTGGAAAAAGTTTATTTAATTGTATGTATTTCCCGTTTGAGTCCATAAGAAGTACAATCTGTGGCTTGTGTATGTCCTCAGTGGGTGTGGGGGGGTCGTCATGAGGGCTATCAGGGTGTCTGACACGGGGGTTGGGGTCCCCAGGGCTTGGGGTTCTTCATTTGTTTGTCTTGCTGTGATGTCGAGGCTATGGTCAGGGTCTTGGGTGTACTGTTCTGCAGCTCTCTCTCGCTCTCTCTCTCTCTCTCTCTCTCACCTCTGCTTGGCTCTCTCCTTCTCTCATGTTTCAAAGGCACCCACCACACAAAGACCCCATTGTCATCCCACAATAGGGTGTCCATAATGGGCTGAGTGGCCCCTTGAGACTCCCGTCCACACAGCCAGAAACGACTCCACAGAGAAATAATCACCAGAGATCACTTAACCTTGGGAGGCAAATGACTTATGGCACAAAACATGAGCTGTGACAGATTTGTCGATGAAGTATCATATTTTTACCACGTTTACTAAAATAAAATAACACCATTACCTTCCAAGACACTGGGACTTTTGAGTTGGCTCCGCTTTTGTTGTGAAATCCATCATACATCTCTTAAGGCAAGAGTGAAACTATGTAGTGATGCATTTGGCAAGGCAATGTATCACACTTGACTTTCCAGACAATTGGTTCTCAATTGATGTACAACATGATTGTATTTCTTCTCCTTCACTCATGCCAGCAGAGATTCCTCTACTTTTCTTTAATCTTTCTTAATCTATCCTTCATCCATCCTTCATTCATCAATCCTTCATCCATTCTTTAGTGATGTTGAAAGGTACATGAGATACAGTGGAGGCAGCTGAGGGGAGGACGGCTCATCATAATGGCTGGAATGGAGCCAATGGAATGGTATTAAACCCATCAAAGACGTGGTTTCCAGGTGTTTGATTCCATTCCATTGACTCCATTCCAGCCATTATTATGAGCCGTCCTCCCCTCAGCAGCCTCCACTGATGAGATGCTGTCTACATCTCCACTCAGTTCTGTGGTCATATTTGTGTTGACACTTTATCCATATTTTCTGTGATTTGTTTTTGAAGCTATATTCCTCCCATGTGTGTAGGGGTGTATACCTTCTAGAGGTTTCTGAATGCTCCTCAGATTATATTCAGTAGGTCCAGCTTTGAAATACAATAAATCAGCTTGCTCATTTAATCTAAATATGTTCCCATGCATGTCTCCTTATATTTCATAGGTTCACATCTCCCTTTGGTGCCATATACAGTGGGGGAAAAAAAGTATTTAGTCAGCCACCAATTGTGCAAGTTCTCCCACTTAAAAAGATGAGAGAGGCCTGTAATTTTCATCATAGGTACACGTCAGCTATGACAGACAAATTGAGAAAATAAAATCCAGAAAATCACATTGTAGGATTTTTAATGAATTTATTTGCAAATTGTGGTGGAAAATAAGTATTTGGTCACCTACAAACAAACAAGATTTCTGGCTCTCACAGACCTGTAACTTCTTCTTTAAGAGGCTTGTCTGTCCTCCACTCGTTACCTGTATTAATGGCACCTGTTTGAACTTGTTATCAGTATGAAAGACACCTGTCCACAACCTCAAACAGTCACACTCCAAACTCCACTATGGCCAAGACCAAAGAGCTGTCAAAGGACACCAGAAACAAAAGTGTAGACCTGCACCAGGCTGGGAAGACTGAATCTGCAATAGGTAAGCAGCTTGGTTTGAAGAAATCAACGGTGGGAGCAATTATTAGGAAATGGAAGACATACAAGACCACTGATAATCTCCCTCGATCTGGGGCTCCACGCAAGATCTCACCCCGTGGGGTCAAAATGATCACAAGAACGGTGAGCAAAAATCCCAGAACCACACGGGGGGACCTAGTGAATGACCTGCAGAGAGCTGGGACCAAAGTAACAAAGCCTACCATCAGTAACACACTACGCCGCCAGGGACTAAAATCCTGCAGTGCCAGACGTGTCCCCCCTGCTTAAGCCAGTACATGTCCAGGCCCGTCTGAAGTTTGCTAGAGTGCATTTGGATGATCCAGAAAAGGATTGGGAGAATGTCATATGGTCAGATGAAACCAAAATATAACTTTTTGGTAAAAACTCAACTCGTCGTGTTTGGAGGACAAAGAATGCTGAGTTGCATCCAAAGAACACCATACCTACTGTGAAGCATGGGGGTGGAAACATCATGCTTTCGGGCTGTTTTTCTGCAAAGGGACCAGGACGACTGATCCGTGTAAAGGAAAGAATGAATGGGGCCATGTATCGTGAGATTTTGAGTGAAAACCTCCTTCCATCAGCAAGGGCATTGAAGATGAAACGTGGCTGGGTCTTTCAGCATGACAATGATCCCAAACACACCGCCCGGGCAACGAAGGAGTGGCTTCGTAAGAAGCATTTCAAGGTCCTGGAGTGGCCTAGCCAGTCTCCAGATCTCAACCCCATAGAACATATTTGGAGGGAGTTGAAAGTCCGTGTTGCCCAGCGACAGCCCCAAAACATCACTGCTCTAGAGGAGATCTGCATGGAGGAATGGGCCAAAATACCAGCAACAGTGTGTGAAAACATTGTGAAGACTTACAGAAAACGTTTGACCTGTGTCATTGCCAACAAAGGGTATATAACAAAGTATTGAGAAACTTTTGTTATTGACCAAATACTTATTTTCCACCATAATTTGCAAATAAATTCATTAAAAATCCTACAATGTGATTTTCTGGATTTTTTTTCTCAATTTGTCTCTCATAGTTGACGTGTACATGTGATGAAAATTACAGGCCTCTCTCATCTTTTTAAGTGGGAGAAATTGCACAATTGGTGGCTGACTAAATACTTTTTTTTCCCCACTGTAAGGCTCAACAACAGAGGATGGAAGCCAGGGTGTAACCTGGTGATCAAGTTCTCCTGGAATCCCACTTACTTTCTAATGGAGCAGAACATTAGAATTGTTTTTATGTCTCCTCTTAGTAGTAAAGAGGTGATTCGTACTCCGGGATGCTGACCTTCTAGGTAGAGTTGCAAAGAAAAAGTCATATCTCAGACTGGCCAATAAATATAAAAGAGTAAGATGGGCAGTCTGAGACATGGCTTTTTCTTTGCAACTCTGCCTAGAAGGTCAGCATCCCGGAGTCGCCTCTTCACTGTTGACGTTGAAACTGTTGTTTTGCAGGTACTATTTAATGAAGCTGCCAGTTCAGGACCTGTGAGGCGTCTGTTTCTCAAACTAGACACTCTAATGTATTTGTCCTCTTGCTCAGTTGTGCACCGGGGCCTCCCACTCCTCTTTCTATTATGGTTCTTGTACACAGTGTTGTACAAGATCTTCAGTTTCTTGGCAATTTCTCACATGGTTCATTTCTCAGAACAAAAATAGACTGACGAGTTTCAGAAGAAAGTTATTTGTTTCTGGCCATTTTGATTCTGTAATTGAACCCACAATTGCTGATGCTCCAGATACTCAACTAGTCTCAAGAAGGCCAGTTTTATTGCTTCTTTAATCAGCACAACAGTTTTCAGCTGTGCTAACATAATTGCAAAAGGGTTTTCTAATGATCAATTAGCCTTTTAAAATGATACAATTGGATTAGCAAACACAACGTGCCATTGGAACACAGGAATGATGGTTGCTGATAATGGGCCTCTGTATGCCTATATAGATATTCCATTACAAATCAGCCGTTTCCAGCTACAATAGCCCTTTACAACATTAACAATGTCTACACTGTATTTCTGATCAATTTTATGTTATTTTAATGGACCAAAAAATTGATTTTCTTTCGAAAACAAGGACATTTCTAAGTGACCCCAAACTTTTGAACCGTAGTGTATATTTACTCTGACCTGCAACACTGCAGTTGTCTCGATGTTGTAGTATGTACAGTATCTGTAGTATATCTGTGTAGTATTTCTGTGTAGTATATCTGTGTAGTATATATGTGTAGTATATATGTGTTCCTCTCCAGAAACAGGAAATGTTAAGAATGACCTTTGATTGGAGGATAGATGGTGTGTAGAATGAGCCAGGTGGAAACACATTGTAATAAAAACAATGGGAGTTGAGTGACGGTTCCAACATTCACATTGAACACTTTCTGAACTTCTGTTTTTACATTGCACGAGATAACATCCTGTAGTGCTTTGATTCCCTGTCAGCCATGTTGAATCTCTCAGAGGCCTTACCATAATCGCTGGTTAGATCAATCAGGCTTCTACCGAAGAGATACAGATCCAGTAGGTACAGTGATATCTTACCCTGGGTCATGTCAGCCTAAAGACATATCTTACCCTGGGTCATGTCAACCTAAAGTGATATCTTACCCTGGGTCATATCAAACTAAAGTGATATCTTCCCTGGGTCATATCAACCTAAAGTGATATCTTACCCTGGGTCATATCAACCTAAAGTGATATCTTACTCTGGGTCATATCAACCTAAAGTGATATCTTACCCTGGGTCATATCAGCCTAAAGTGATATCTTCCCTGGGTCATATCAACCTAAAGCACACTGAAGCCTGATCAACACTTAAACATTCTGCCACTTAATTATGTGCCAGAGGAGATTACATGTACAGCACGAACCAGAGGAGATCACATGCACTGCAGGAACCAGAGGAGATCACATGCACTGCAGGAACCAGAGGAGATCACATGCACTGCAGGAACCAGAGGAGATCACATGTACAGCAGGAACCAGAGGAGATCACATGTACAGCAGGAACCAGAGGAGATCACATGCACTGCAGGAACCAGAGGAGATCACATGCACTGCAGGAACCAGAGGAGATTGACCATATTAAATTATCATTGTAATTGCTCACACATTGATGTCATACATGCACCTACCCCAATTATCTGCTGACGACTGGGATGAATTCAGGAGCAGGACAAGACACCCTCTTTTTGACTGATGACTGACATAAGGGCCTGTACGTGATCTAGCTTATATGATTATGATAGTCACAATGCTTCTTGACAGCGTCATAAAGTGTATTTTCTACAAGTTATTTAAAATGTTGTGAAAAAAACATGACTGTAAAGAATTCATTACAACAACAGCATAGGATTTAAGAAACAAGCTTTCAAATGAAAGGAAACTGATTGGCAGGAAAAAAAAAACACATTTGAATAAATGTGGGCTTAACTCAATATATGTCACAACTGGTGTAAATATATATGGGTTATGACAGTGTTATGACCATGTTATGACTGGTTATGACACGTTATGTCAGCTGTTATGAAATATTATGACTTGGTTATGACCAACAACACAACGGGGATTCAACAATTCAAGCCTTCTGTCAATGACGTTTGGCTTCTAATGTGATTTGATTGGTCTGAAGTCAAATCCAAACTGGCTTCCCTTAAGCCTTTTTTTGATGCACCAGGACCATTCCCTGCTGAACTCACTCAGTGTAGCTCAACGCTGATTGGCTATACATTTTTATACAAAATATATATATAAAGGGAGGCCAAATGCTTGCTGGCTTCCCTTGCATACAACGCTACAGGCGGCAACAATGTCATACTCTTTTTGACTAGACAGCATCAGATAGTTGGGTTACACATACAGAGACAAAGGGGAGCTGTTTTTTTTTTCTCGCTTGGATGCTTTCTCAGGTGAGATACATTCAGCCTCTTGTGAATTGAAGGAAATTAATGAAACACAGAGCGACAAAAGATACATTATGTTCTATGTTTTTTTCTTGTAAATTTTTTTGTGGTAGCCTTGCTTCCCTTGGCATCCATGAATACACGCCACTGTTCACGAGTATCCCTGTATCGATGAATAAACAGAATATTCCTAATTTGTCCAGGGATGGCAGATTTTTTTATTGACATGGGGGGTGCGAGAAAAAAAACAATGTTTTTAAGCCGCATTTAGATCTTTTTCTGCTTATAATTTCCGACATTTGGTAGGCTATTTGTTAGTCAACTTGTCTATAATTACATATAGTGCATTCGTAAAGTATTCAGACCCCTTGACTTTTTCCACATTTTGTTACGTTACAGCCTTATTCTAAAATGGATTAAATTGTGTGTTTTTTCCCTCATCAAACTAAACACAATACCCCATAATGACAAAGCAAAAACTGTTTTTTTGAAATGTTTGCAAATGTATTCAAAATAAAAAAAAATAGAAAAATTACATTTACATAAGTATTCAGACCCTTTACTCAGTACTACAGCCTTGAGTCTCTTCGGTATGATGCTACAAGCTTGGCACACCTGTATTTGGGGAGTTTCTCCCATTCTTCTCTGCAGATCCTCTCAAGCTCTGTCAGGTTGGATGGAGAGCGTTGCTGCACAGCTATTTTCAGGTCTCTCCAGAGATGTTCGATCAGGTTCAAGTCCAGGCTCTGGCTGGGCCTCTCAAGGACATTCAGAGACTTCTCCCGAAACCACTCCTGCATTGTCTTGGCTGTGTACTTAGGGTCGTTATCCTGTTGGAAGGTGAACCTTCGCCCCAGTCTGAGGTCCTGAGCACTATGGAGCATGTTTTCATCAATGTTCTCTTTGTACGTTGCACATTTCATCTTTGCCTTGATCCTGACTAGTCTCCTAGTCCCTGCCAGTGAAAAACATCCCCACAGCATGATGCCGCCACAACCATGCTTCACCATAGGGATGGTGCCAGGTTTCCTCCAGACGTGACGCTTGGCATTCAGGCCAAAGAGTTCAATCTTGGTTTCATCAGACCAGAGAATTTTGGTCTGAGAGTCTTTAGGTGCCTTTTTTTCTTTTTTTTTAGGGGGTAGATCAGCTTTAATATTGCAGATAGATTGTAACTTCCATCAATGTAATTGTCTGCATCACTTCCAATCCCCCATATGTTTTTATTTTCTCTCGCAAAAAAATAAAGAAACAAATATATATATATATATATATATATATATATATATATATATATATATATATATATATATATATATATATATATATCATATACATATACATATACATACATACACATACTGTTGAAGTCGGAAGTTTACATACACCATATACATTTAAACTCAGTTTTTCACAATTCCTGACATTTAATCCTAGTAAAGATTCCCTGTCTTAGGTCAGTTAGGATCACCACTTTATTTTTAAGAATGTGAAATTGTCAGAAGAACCGATGTGGATGTGGTGGAGGAGTCAGGCGCAGGACACAGAGGATTCGTCCAAAAGACTTTACTAGTCCAAAGTGCAACAAAACAATACACTACCTCGAAAACAAACGGAGGCGAGGGAATTACGCAAACATGCGTAAACAATACACAAAACAGACAGAGCGCAAACACGCAGCTCCGCACGAAAGGCAGACAACAACACACAATCTAACTAATACAAAACAAGGAACTTATAGGACACGTAATCAGGACACAAACAGATACAGGTGTACAAGACAGACCAAAGCAATCACACCACGAAACATACAACGGTGGCAGCTAGTATTCCGGGGACGGCGAACGCCGAAGCCTGCCCGAACCAGGAGGAGGAGCAGTCTCGGCCGAAACCGTGACAGAAATGTCAGAATAATAGTTGAGAGAATGATTTATTTAAGCTTTATTTATTTCATCACATTCCTAGTGGGTCAAAAGTTTACATACACTCAATTAGTATTTGGTAGCATTGCCTTTAAATTGTTTATCTTGGGTCAAACATTTCGGGTAGCCTTCCACAAGCTTCTCACAATAAGTTGGGTGAATTTTGGCCCATTCCTCCTGACAGAGCTGGTGTAACTGAGTCAGGTTTGTAGGCCTCCTTGCTCGCACACGCTTTTTCAGTTCTGCCCTCAAATGTTCTATCTGGCACCCCAATGATGGAACAAGCTCCCCCACGACGCCAGGATAGCGGAGTCACTGACTACCTTCCGGAGACACTTGAAACCCTACCTCTTTAAGGAATACCTGGAATAGTATAATAGTAATCCTTCTACCCCCCCACAGCTGCTTGTTTGAAGAAGTGTACTTACTGTGATTAAGATGTGGTTGTCCCACTGGCTATCCTAAGTTGAATGCACCAATTTGTGAGTCGCTCTGGATAAAAGTGTCTGCTAAATGACTTAAATGTAAATGTAAATGGGTCATTGTCCATTTGGAAGACCCATTTGCGACCAAGCTTTAACTTCCTGACTGATGTCTTGAGATGTTGCTTTAATATATCCACATACTTTTCCTTCCTCATGATGCCATCTATTTTGTGAAGTGCACCAGTCCCTCCTGCAGCAAAGCATCCCCACAGCATGATGCTGCCACCCCTGTGCTTCACGGTTGGGATGGTGTTCTTCGGCTTGCAAGCAACCCCCTTTTTCCTCCAAATATAACGATGGTCATTATGGCCAAACAGTTCTATTGTTGTTTAATCAGACCAGAGGACATTTTTCCAAAAAGTATGATCTATGTCCCCATGTGCAGTTGCAAACCGTAGTCTGGCTTTTTTATGGCGGTTTTGGAGCAGTGGCTTCTTTTTTGCTGAGAGGCCTTTCAGGTTATGTCGATATAGGAGTCGTTTTACTGTCGATATAGATACTTTTGTACCCGTTTCCTCCAGCATCTTCACAAGGTCCTTTGCTGTTGTTCTGGGATTAATTTGCACTTTTCGCACCAAAGTACGTTAATCTCTAGTAGACAGAACGCGTCTCCTTCCTGAGCGGTATGACGGCTGCGTGGTCCCATGGTATTTATACTTGCGTACTATTGTTTGTACAGATGAACGTGGTACCTTCAGGCATTTGGAAATTGCTCCCAAGGATGAACCAGACTTGTGGAGGTCTACAATTTTTTTTTGAGGTCTTGGCTGATTTCTTTTGATTTTCCCATGATGTCAAGCAAAGATACACTGAGTTTGAAGGTAGGTCTTGAAATATATCCACAGGTACACCTCCAATTGATTCAAATGATGTCAATCAGCCTATCAGAAGCTTCTGAAGCCATGACATAATTTTCTGGAATTTCCAAGCTGTTTTAAGGTACAGTCAACTTAGTGTATGTAAACTTCTGACCCATTGGAATTGTGATATAGTGAATTATAAGTGAAATAATATGTCTGTAAACAATTGTTGGAAAAATGATTTGTGTCATGCATAAAGTAGAGTGGTTGAAAAACAAGTTTTAATGACTCCAACCTAAGTGTATGTAAACTTCCGACTGCAACTGTAAATACATATACATATATATATATATATATATATATATATATATATATATATATATATATATATATATTCCTTAAAAAAAATATATATATATATATATATATATATATATATATATATATATATATATATATATATATATATATATATATATATATATATATATATATATATATATCCCTTTATTACTTTCCAACCCCACCACCCCTTCCCTAATTGGAGTAAACCAGTGAACAACAACGTTTAGGCCTCTACTTCCAGCTTATACATACTGTATTTTCTCTTCCTCTATTCTCAACCTCTCCGATCATTTTCATGATGTCCATCCGGTTTGCTTCTATATGCCATATTTTTCTAACTGTGTTCTTTCACAAAAGCTCTCAACCTATAACCCATATACTTATTATGGACACAGTATGCTTTACATTAGTTATCCTGTTGTTATTAGTTGTTGTTAGTTGTTATTAGTCCCGTCCTTCAGCTCCATTCAAGACCATTTTATGTCCCTTTTGGCAAACTCCAAGCGGGCTGTCATGTGTCTTTTACTGAGGAGTGACTTCCTGACATGCACTGTCAACTGTGGGACCTTATATAGAAAGGTGTGTGCCTTTCCAAATCATGTCCAATCAATTGAATTGACCACAGGTGGACTCCCATCAAGTTGTAGAAACATCTCAAGGATGATCAATGGAAACAGGATGCACCTGAGCTCAATTTCGAGTCTCATAGCAAAGGGTCTGAATACTTATGTAAATAAGGTATTTATTTATTTATTTTCATTATACGTTTGCAAACATTTCTAAAAACTTGTTTTCGCTTTGTCATTATGGGGTATTGGGTGTAGATTGATGAGGATAAAAAAAATAAAAAAAATTGTAAAAAGTTAAGGGATCTGAATACTTTCCTAAGGTACTGTATATGCAGCTTCTCTACTGTCATTACTTGATGCTCTAGAATACTAAATAAAGCCTTGCTCACCAGAACAACGGCATAAATGGATAGAATGAATACATCATCAACAATCTTGTTGACATTGGAACATTTTCTCTTTCTGCTTCTCTTGCAGAGTGAAGATGTTTAGGGACCGGGGGAGATATTCTGTGCAAAATATCCAAATGAAATCAGTTTATTGACCAATCTTTAAGGAATTGAAAAGCTATGAAAACGATCAAACATGTTTCTGGTAGTATTTCAGTTAGTCTTGGATGCTTATTTTATGTGGTTGAAAGTGAAATACTAAGTATGTCTGATAAAACATTTCATGACAGGCCTGATGGAAACAGCAAATATGTCAGTAAACTTTCCAAATGTCAACAAAACAAAACACATTAGACAAGGTGGGATCTTTTTGTGTCTGTAAAATTAATTATCCTGGAAATGGCGGTGGAAACGTCTTTCTGTGCAAATATTGACATAATTACCATCATATTGGTAGGTAGTCTAGCGGTTAAGAGCGTTGGACCAGTAACCAAAAAGTTGCTGGTTCGAATTCCTGAGCCGACTAGGTGAAAAATCTGTCCATATGCCCTTGAGCAAGGCACCTAACCCTAATTTTGCTCTGAATATGAGTGTCTGCTAAATTATATTTTAAAAAAATATCAAAGTAAACTTGGAGTCACACGATGATATTTTGTGTCAAATCAATGTTTATTGGTCGCGTAATACTTATTTTCCAACATAATTTGCAAATCAATTCATAAAAAATCCTACAATGTGATTTTCTGGATTTTTTTTCCTCATTTTGTCTGTCATAGTTGACGTGTACCTATGATGAAAATTACAGGCCTCTCTCATCTTTTTAAGTGGGAGAACTTGCACAATTGGTGGCTGACTAAATACTTTTTTCCCCCACTGTATACAGTATATATACAGTGAGGGGAAAGAAGTATTTGATCCCCTGCTGATTTTGTACGTTTGCCCACTGACAAAGAAATGATCAGTCTATAATTTTAATGGTAGGTTTATTTGAACAGTGAGAGACAGAATAACAACAAAAAAATCCAGAAAGATGCATCTCAAAAATGTTATAAATTGACTCCATGCAAGATCTCACCTCGTGGAGTTGCAATGATCATGAGAACGGTGAGGAATCAGCCCAGAACTACACAGGAGGATCTTGTCAATGATCTCAAGGCAGCTGGGACCATAGTCACCAAGAAAACAATTGGTAACACATTACACTGTGAAGGACTGAAATCCTATTACATTGCTTGCTACTAGGGGGGACTGCAGCAATGAGATTGCAGGATTTCATCACATGATTTTCACAGCACAATGTACATGGACCGTCCTGGGGGCGTTGAAATGAACGCCCCATGCCTTCTGGGTCAGCTCTATCAGGTACTGAACAGATTTAAAAAAAATTGCAAATTGCAATGAACTTGTAAATAAATAAATAAATAATGACAGTCATTGTGAGCTTGGGACCTGAACCGGACATCCACATCCATTAACAGTCGACGGACAGACTAGCTAGAACCTTCTCGCGGATCTGGTAGGACAAAAAAAAAAAAAAACATGTCTCTGTGACCAATTGGCAACACAGTTTGTTGTTTCTAATAATTGTTTGTTTCTCCTGCTGTTAGCTAGCTAGCATGCTGGTAGCTAGCTTGCTAGCTTGCATGTCAGTCAAGTCTAACTAAAGTTACAGGTGAGCACATCATCCCACATGACAAAATACTATAGTATACTATGGTATAAATACCATAGTATTCACTGTAGTTTTTTTGCGTACTTTACTGTATTATTTACTGTAGCATTTTTGCTTAACACTACAGTGAACACTGTAGTATTTACTCTAGTATACTGTAGTATTTATAGTTATCTATAGTATAAATAATGTAGTATATACTATGGTAATTAAGTTAGTGTTTTTGCTAATTGTAGTATACTGTAGTAATTGTTGTAGTGTTTTTTGCGGACATTACTGTAGTATTTACTCTAGCGTATTTGTTGTATTTTCCATGACATAGGAATGGAGGCTTTCTTCTTCAGGAAATTCTAAAAGAGCAATTGTTCTATAATCTGCAGGTAGGTACAACTGGGTTCTGAACAGAGAGTTCAGAGCTTCTGCTCTTTTCTATAACCTGTATGGAACACAGTATATGGTCTATACTTGGCATGTAGCTCAGCTGGTAGAGCACGGCGCTTGTAACGCCAAGGTAGTGGGTTCGATCCCCGGGACCACCCATACACAAAAATGTATGCACGCATGACTGTAAGTCGCTTTGGATAAAAGCGTCTGCTAAATGGCATATTATTATTATGTAGGTTTCTCACTTATGGGTTGCAAAATTGGGATATTGGGGAGGGGAAGGGACAGGGTATATGCACATTATATACTGTAGTGTTTACTACAGTTAAAAAAAGTGTAGTGTTTTTGCGGACCGTAGTGTTTTTACAGATAATACTGCAGTATTACCTATACAGTAGTATTCTACAGTATACTACAACATTCTATAGTAAGCACTACACATGCTCAAGCGATACTACAGGGATACTATAGTGTGTATAGTATACTACAATATACTAGAGTTTACTTTATAATTATATAGTAAGTACTGTAGTATTATATAGAATCTGTAGTATTTTTTTTCATGTGGGATGAATGTGACATTATGCTAACTAGCTATCCGCAGTCAGATCATTTGTTTTCACCTGTAGATTTTACCCTGTGCTTGTGTCATCAATGTACTCATGAGCTGGCTGCACTCTGCTCGTTCTAAAAAAAATGGTATATTCAGCCAATCAGCGGACACCACTGGTATCCCGTCTAAAATCAGCACATCCCAGGCATTTTTATTCGGGTTTCTCAAAACCAGGTTACGAGCTTCTTCGGTTTTATTTTTTAAAAATGGGATATGATATTTATATTGTACCCGTCAACTCAAAAAACTGAATACTTGATTATCCCGAATAGTAATGGGATGTTGGTGTTGCAATGCAAACGTGGTCAATGCTACATCAGCCACCTTGGCTGTAGGTTTATAGCAGGGTATCAGTATAACCTGCATTACAGGCCAGAGTGGTTTGGAGATGTTCATGTCGACAGGCTCTCTCTGTTATGAGTCATAACTCCCCTTAATGGCCTTTTGTATTGCACTGCCAATGTGTGTGTGTGTGTGTGTGTGTGTGTATTTGTGTGTGTGTGTGCGTGTGTTTGTGTGTGTATTTGTGGTTGGGGGATCTGCAAGACTATCTCCAGACAGAAACGTCTGTCACTAAATGTGCCATTGTCCTTCCTCTCTGGCTTCCGTTCTCCTGGAAGAGTTTACGCCTCATTGAAAGCCATTTTTCTCCCTGCCCTTAATTGTGGCTAATAATCCAATATCAGAGAGCTGGCTGGCCACTGTTTTAGAAGGAATGGGAACATCAACCAAGACAGATTGATGACAAACTAAAGTTGTTCTGCTTGTAGTAGGCTGCGTTTAGACAGGCAGCCCAATTCTTGTTTCCACCAATTGGTCTTTTGAACAATCACATCAGATCTTTTCACATCGGCTCTTTTCAGAGCTGATCAGATTGGTCAAAAGACCATTTTGTGAGAAAAAAAATATTGTAATTGGCTTTCTAGACACAGACGTCGTATAGGTCTAGAAACTTTATATTATGTTTAATTTAAAAAAAATGCACAGTATACTATACACAGTAAAGTATACTGTAGTAATTTTTGTCAAGAAGCAGTGCGGCTTGGCAGGGTTGTGTTTCGGAGGACGCATGGCTCTCGACCTTCGTCTCTCCCGAGTCCGTACGGGAGTTGCAGCGATGGGACAAGACTGTAACTACCAATTGGGGAGAAAAAGGGGGTAATAAAATAAAAATAAAAAATTGTTTTGGTTATTTCTAAAGGTACATGTTGCGTATTATAATATGGTCACACCGCACCAGGACTGAGACCTTACTAGACGGGTTCTGTGAATATGCTGATGTCATTATACACCTGTTGAAGTCCGTTTTGGGTAGTTGAATGACATCAAACGATTTGGTTTAGCTCTCTGAGAGAAATAAACAGGAGTGCAAGACAACAACAAAAAAAGAGGCCCCTTAAGCTGCCCCACAATGTGAAACCGTTACCAAAACTGTTAGGTACCCTAAATATGTTTGCTGCCACTAACGCTTTCGGTTGGTCAATCAACAAATATACACTGAGTGTACAAAACATTAAGAACATGCTCTTTCCACGACATAGACTGACCAGGTGAATCCAGGTGAAAGATACGATCCCCATTGTTGATGTCACTTGTTAAATCCACTTCAATCAGTGTAGATGAAGGGGAGGAGACAGGTTAACCTTTTACTGCTGTGGGCTAAATCAGCTAAATCAAGGGTCACACAGAGTGGTAGTCTTGAACAAATCTACTTTGAAACTCACACACATGGTTATGGGCTTAAAAAAATAATGTGTAGGCCTATATTTGACAGGTAGCAAACAGTTTACCACCCCACCAGGCCCTGTGAAGTGAGTGATTTAAGTTGGTTCGCAAATATGGTTTTGCGTAGGCTGTGACTGTGCTTGTGATTGACTGTGACTGTGCTTGTGATAGGCTGTGACTCTGCTTGTGATAGACTGTGACTGTGCTTGTGATAGGCTGTGACTGTGCTTGTGATAGACTGTGACTGTGCTTGTGATAGGCTGTGACTGTGCTTGTGATAGACTGTGACTGTGCTTGTGATAGGCTATGACTGTGCTTGTGATAGGCTGTGACTGTGCTTGTGATAGGCTGTGACTGTGCTTGTGATAGGCTGTGACTGTGCTTGTGATAGGCTGTGACTGTGCTTGTGATAGGCTGTGACTGTGCTTGTGATAGGCTGTGACTGTGCTTGTGATAGGCTGTGACTGTGCTTGTGATAGGCTGTGACTGTGCTTGTGATAGGCTGTGACTGTGCTTGTGATAGGCTGTGACTGTGCTTGTGATAGGCTGTGACTGTGCTTGTGATAGGCTGTGACTGTGCTTGTGATAGACTGTGACTGTGCTTGTGATAGGCTGTGACTGTGCTTGTGATAGGCTGTGACTGTGCTTGTGATAGGCTGTGACTGTGCTTGTGATAGGCTGTGACTGTGCTTGTGATAGGCTATTTGAGGAAAAGCTTCTACGGTGAAAGCACCTGCATGTGATTGGGACGACAGACAAGAACGGACCATTTCACTTTTGTCATTATATCAAATGCAAGTTAAACTACAAGATGTAGGTTACAATTGTAGAAAGTGATATACTAATGTCTCCTTTGCCATGAGAGGGTGTAATCACTCTATGGGTGGTCTCTACCTGGCTTTGTCACTTTACAGGCCTGGAAGCAGAGGCTACTCTATGGGTGGCCTCTACCTGGCCTGGAAGCAGAGGCTACTCTATGGGTGGCCTCTACCTGGCCTGGAAGCAGAGGCTACTCTATGGGTGGTCTCTACCTGGCCTGGAAGCAGAGGCTACTCTATGGGTGGTCTCTACCTGGCCTGGAAGCAGAGACTACTCTATGGGTGGTCTCTACCTGGCCTGGAAGCAGAGGCTACTCTATGGGTGGCCTCTACCTGGCCTGGAAGCAGAGGCTACTCTATGGGTGGTCTCTACCTGGCCTGGAAGCAGAGGCTACTCTAGGGGTGGTCTCTACCTGGCCTGGAAGCAGAGACTACTCTATGGGTGGTCTCTACCTGGCCTGGAAGCAGAGGCTACTCTATGGGTGGTCTCTACCTGGCCTGGAAGCAGAGGCTACTCTATGGGTGGTCTCTACCTGGCCTGGAAGCAGAGGCTACTCTATGGGTGGTCTCTACCTGGCCTGGAAGCAGAGGCTACTCTAGGGGTGGTCTCTACCTGGCCTGGAAGCAGAGGCTACTCTATGGGTGGTCTCTACCTGGCCTGGAAGCAGAGGCTACTCTATGCAATACTTGACGTGGAGAAAGGACGTTGGGGTTCATCCATTTTCCGCGGTTGTCATGTTCTATGTAGAGCTAGCAGTTGGATTTCGAGATGTTTTTCGACTTATCTTTATATTCACACCTTACACAGTCAAGGAGAAACACTTGAGCAACGAGGCAAGCAATAACATGCTGTAAAAGATGTGCATGCCAAACGGCATTTGCTGTTGAAATGCTACATATAAATACACGTTTTTATAAAAATTAAATTAAAGTATTATTAGCAGTTGTCACTATGACAATGAACACACTGAAAGCACTGGATGGTCTGAACCAGTATCTGTCTGGTCTGGGATGTTCTGTGTTACCACCCTGTTAACAGGCCTACAGCGTGCAGTAGGATGGTCTGTGTTACCACCCTGTTAACAGGCCTACAGCGTGCAGTAGGATAGTCTGTGTTACCACCCTGTTAACATGCCAACAGCGTGCAGTAGGATAGTCTGTGTTACCACCCTGTTAACAGGCCTACAGCGTGCAGTAGGATAGTCTGTGTTACCACCCTGTTAACAGGCCTACAGCGTGCAGTAGGATAGTCTATGTTACCACCCTGTTAACAGGCCTACAGCGTGCAGTAGGATAGTCTGTGTTACCACCCTGTTAACAGGCCTACAGCGTGCAGTAGGATAGTCTGTGTTACCACCCTGTTAACAGGCCTACAGCGTGCAGTAGGATAGTCTGTGTTACCACCCTGTTAACAGGCCTACAGCGTGCAGTATGATAGTCTGTGTTACCACCCTGTTAACAGGCCTACAGCGTGCAGTAGGATAGTCTGTGTTACTACCCTGTTAACAGGCCTACAGCTTGCAGTAGGATAGTATGTTACTACCCTGTTAACATGCCTACAGCGTGCAGTAGGATAGTCTGTGTTACCACCCTGTTAACAGGCCTACAGCGTGCAGTAGGATTATTATGTTACTACCCTGTTAACAGGCCTACAGCGTGCAGAAGGATAGTCTGTGTTACCACCCTGTTAACAGGCCTACAGCGTGCAGTAGGATAGTCTGTGTTACCACCCTGTTAACAGGCCTACAGCGTGCAGTATGATAGTCTGTGTTACCACCCTGTTAACAGGCCTACAGCGTGCAGTAGGATAGTCAGTGTTACCACCCTGTTAACAGGCCTACAGCGTGCAGTAGGATAGTCTGTGTTACCACCCTGTTAACAGGCCTACTTCAGGCAGAAGGATAGTCTGTGTTACCACCCTGTTAACAGGCCTACAGCGTGCAGTAGGACGGTCTGTGTTACCACCTTGTTAATAGGCCTACAGCGTGCAGTAGGATAGTCTGTGTTACCACCCTGTTAACAGGCCTACAGCATGCAGTAGGACGGTCTATGTTACCACCCTGTTAACAGGCCTACAGCGTGCAGTAGGACGGTCTATGTTACCACCCTGTTAACAGGCCTACAGGGTGCAGTAGGACGGTCTATGTTACCACCCTGTTAACAGGCCTACAGCATGCAGTAGGACGGTCTATGTTACCACCCTGTTAACAGGCCTACAGCGTGCAGTAGGACGGTCTATGTTACCAGCCTGTTAACAGGCCTACAGGGTGCAGTAGGACGGTCTGTGTTACCACCCTGTTAACAGGCCTACAGCGTGCAGTAGGACGGTCTGTGTTACCACCCTGTTAACAGGCCTACAGCTTGCAGTAGGATAGTATGTGTTACCACCCTGTTAACAGGCCTACAGCGTGCAGTAGGATGGTCTGTGTTACCACCCTGTTAACATGCCTACAGCGTGCAGTAGGATAGTCTGTGTTACCACCTTGTTAACATGCCTACAGCGTGCAGTAGGATAGTCTGTGTTACCACCCTGTTAACATGCCTACAGCGTGCAGTAGGATAGTCTGTGTTACCACCCTGTTAACATGCCTACAGCGTGCAGTAGGATAGTCTGTGTTACCACCCTGTTAACAGGCCTACAGCGTGCAGTAGGATCGTCTGTGTTTCCACCCTGTTAACAGGCCTACAGCGTGCAGTAGGATAGTCTGTGTTACCACCCTGTTAACAGACCTACAGCGTGCAGTAGGATAGTCTGTGTTACTACCCTGTTAACAGGCCTACAGGGTGCAGTAGGATAGTCTGTGTTACCACCCTGTTAACATGCCTACAGCGTGCAGTAGGATAGTTTGTGTTACCACCCTGTTAACAGGCCTACAGCGTGCAGTAGGATAGTATGTGTTACTACCTTTTTAACAGGCCTACAGCGTGCAGTAGGATAATCTATGTTACCACCCTGTTAACAGGCCTACAGCTTGCAGTAGGATAGTCTGTGTTACCACCCTGTTAACAGGCCTACAGCGTGTGGATGGACGGTCTGTGTTACCACCCTGTTAACAGGCCTACAGCGTGCAGTAGGACGGTCTGTGTTACCACCCTGTTAACAGGCCTACAGCGTGCAGTAGGATAGTCTGTGTTACCACCTTGTTAACAGGCCTACAGCGTGCAGTAGGACGGTCTGTGTTACCACCCTGTTAACAGGCCTACAGCGTGCAGTAGGACAGTCTATGTTGCCACCCTGATAACAGGCCTACAGCGTGCAGTAGGACGGTCTGTGTTACCACCCTGTTGATTGACAGGTGTAGGCTAGAACGATAAACTTTCCTCTAGTATGGGTTCGAATTCGGACTTGCGATAAACTTCTTCAAAATAAGTAACACTGTTACTACAATACTGCAATCTGTACGACGATAAGGAGAGTGCTTGACTTGTTATGGAAAAGTGTTTGTTCATGTCCAGGAAATTAATCACTGTCATCTGGTGAGGTTGGCATAGGGCTAACGTGTGCCAGGTTATCTGATGGGACCTTCTACAATGTAGAGTTCTATAACGTGCATTTGAATTGGCTGATGCACATTTTGAGACAGAGTATACTGCTGACAACAGCAAGAGGACATGAGGACTGCACGAGAGGGAGAGCAAATCACTCACATTGCATGCAGACCCACCTAACACTGGATTCAGAGGTCTACCCATAACCATAGGTACTAACCCTTCCTGAAATATAGCTCGCCTGAATCCAAATTCACCATCCTTTGGTAGCAGAGAATGATGGAGTATTGCTATATGTTGCAAGCAGCAATATGTGTTCTCTGTCTCTGTATGTGGCAGCGAGGGGATTTTTTTGTGTGTTTGTAGATCCTAGAATGGTTCAGAGCGGAGCACGCCGTCTTTTGGCTTGAAAGGCTGCGGAGCGCAACGCGTCTGAATAACTCATGAGGTGGAACAGTGAGGAGAAAGTGACCCATTTCACTGCTCCAATTATGAGCCTCCCCGCTACTGCTGCCATTCAAATAGAGATGAGAAATATAGAGGATTATGCTGGAGAGAGGGAGAGAGAGAGGGAAAGGAAGAGAGAGAGGAAACAAATAAAAAAGGAGGGAGAGAGAAAGAGAGAGAGAGAGAGAGAGAGAGAGAGAGAGCTAGAGAGAGAGAGAGAAAGAGAGAGAGAGACAGAGAGAGAGAGAGAGAGAGAGAGAGAGAGAGAGAGAGAGAGAGAGAGAGAGAGAGAGAGAGAGAGAGAGAGAGAGAGAGAGAGAGAGAGAGAGAGAGAGAGAGAGAGAAAGAGTATATTATTCTCTTAACATAGCAGTGGGCCTTTCTATTTATTTCAGAATTAAAGCTGGTGGAGGGCACTGGAGAAATACATTTGAATGTCACCAAGGATGAAATATAGACTAGAGGTCAATCCTATGACACATGTATGTGTTTTTGCTCCTTGCTGGAACATTCCAGAGTGACTCTGACTCCAGGCAGCCTTTCACTGAGGAAGAAACCAAACTTTAAAGCAACTAAAACCAGGACACATTATTTAATAATTAAATTTGTGAGCTGATACATTATTCATCGCTGCGAGATTAGGTGCTGTTATCATGCAACGATTCATGTTCTCACATACAGTATTCCTCTTTATCACGCAAGGATTTACGGAAGTGATCTAATCATCTGTGATGGCGGCTGAACATTTTTGAGTCACGGTGCCGAAAGCACAGCAAGGGTCTTACAAGTCGTTACCATTAAATGTCTGCATGCTTTATTGTCTGGGTGTGGGGGGGGGGGGTTATATCTTTGGGTGACTTCCTACTGTACGTACAGTATATTAAAAGTTGGTGAGTTTCCTGGTTGGCTGTGGCCCCACGGAGGGTTATGTGACGTTCTTCTCCTCTCCATTATGTTTCATTTCGTCCTTGTCACTGTCAATCAGCCTGATTAATGGACACCGTGGACACTGCACAAGTACTCTAAGAAATGGAGGCTAATGTGCTGGAGAGTGCAGTGCCACTCATATCAGAGAGAGAGAGAGAGAGAGAGCTAGCCCTGGCAACGCACTAACATACAAAACAAAAGGTGGTTACATAGTTAATACTAAAGAATAAATATTTTATCCAAAGCGACTTACAGACATGTGTGCATACATTTTTAAGTATGGGTGGTCGCGGGGATCGAACCCACTACCCTGGCGTTATAAGCGCCGCGCTCTACCAATTGAGCTACAGAGGACAACCCATACAGTGAGGGAAAAAAGTATTTGATCCCCTGCTGATTTTGTATGTTTGTCCACCTGATAAAGACATGATCCGTCTATAATTTTAATGGTAGGTTTATTTGAACAGTGAGAGACAGAATAACAACCAAAAAATCCAGAAAAAAAATCATTTCTAAAATGTTATAAATTGATATGCATTTCAATGAGGGAAATAAGTATTTGACCCCTCTGCAAAACATAACTTAGTACTTGGTGGCAAAACTCTTGTTGGCAATCACAGAGGTCAGACGTTTCTTGTAGTTGGCCACCAGGTTTGCACACATCTCAGGAGGGATTTTGTTCCACTCCTCTTTGCAGATCTTCTCCAAGTCATTAAGGTTTCGAGGCTGACGTTTGGCAACTCGAACCTTCAGCTCCCTCCACAGATTTTCTATGGGATTAAGGTCTGGAGACTGGCTAGGCCACTCCAGGACCTTAATGTGCTTCTTCTTGAGCCACTCCTTTGTTGCCTTGGCTCTGTGTTTTGGGTGATTGTCATGCTGGAATACCCATCCACGACCCTTTTTCAATGCCCTGGCTGAGGGAAGGAGGTTCTCACCCAAGATTTGACGGTACATGGCCCCGTCCATCGTCCCTTTGATGCGGTGAAGTTGTCCTGTCCCCTTAGCAGAAAAACAACCCTAAAGCATAATGTTTCCACCTCCATGTTTGACGGTGGGGATGGTGTTCTTGGGGTCATAGGCAGCATTCCTCCTCCTCCAAACACGGTGAGTTGAGTTGATGCCAAAGAGCTCAATTTTGGTCTCATCTGACCACAACAATTTCACCCAGTTCTCCTCTGAATCATTCAGATGTTCATTGGCAAACTTCAGATGGCCATGTATATGTGCTTTGTTGAGCAGGGAGACCTTGCCGGCGCTGCAGGATTTCAGTCCTTCACGGTGTGATGTGTTACCAATTGTTTTCTTGGTGACTATGGTCCCAGCTGCCTTGAGATCATTGACAAGATCCTCCCGTGTAGTTCTGGGCTGATTCCTCACCGTTCTCATGATCATTGCATCTCCACGAGGTGATATCTTGCATGGAGCCCCAGGCCGACGGAGATTGACAGTTATTTTGTGTTTCTTCCATTTGCGAATAATCGCACCAACTGTTGTCACCTTCTCACCAAGCTGCTTGGCGATGGTCTTGTAGCCCATTCCAGCCTTGTGTAGGTCTACAATCTTGTCCCTGACATCCTTGGAGAGCTCTTTGGTCTTGGCCATGGTGGAGATTTTGGAATCTAATTGATTGATTGCTTCTGTGGACAGGTGTCTTTTATACAGGTAACAAACTGAGATTAGGAACACTCCCTTTAAGAGTTTGCTCATAATCTCAGCTTGTTACCTGTATAAAAGACACCTGGGAGCCAGAAATCTTTCTGATTGAGAGGGGGTCAAATACTTATTTCCCTCATTAAATGCAAATAAATTTATAACATTTTTGACATGCGTTTTTCTGGATTTTTTTGTTGTTCTTTTGTCTCTCACTGTTCAAATAAACCTACCATTAAAATTATAGATTGATCATTTCTTTGTCAGTGGGCAAACGTTCAAAAACAGCAGAGGATCAAATACTTTTTCCCTCACTGTAGTTAATACTAAATAATAAAATGTGCAGTTTTGTCACACAACTCAATGCCACAGATGTCTCAAGTTTCGAGGGAGCGCGCAATTGGCAATTGTTAACTGCAGGAATTTCCACCAGAACTGTTGCCAGAGAATTTAATGTTAATTTTTCTACCATAAGCCGCCTCCAACGTCGTTTTAGAGAATTTGGCAGTGCGTCCAACCGGCCTCACAACCACAGATCACGTGTATGGCGTCTTGTGGGCGAGCGGTTTGCAGATGTCAACGTTGTGAACAGAGTGCCCCATGGTGGCGGTGGAGTTATGGTATGAGCAGGTATAGGCTACTAACAACTAACACAATTGTATTTTATCGATGGCAATTTGAATGTACAAAAATACCGTAACGAGATCCTGAGGGCCATTGTGAGGCCCTTTTTTTGAAGGTATCTGTGACCAACAGATGCATATCTGTATTCCCAGTCGTGTAAAATCCATAGATTAGGGCCTAATTTATTTATTTTAATTGCCTGATTTCCTCATATAAACTGTAACTCAGAAAAATCTATGCAATTGTTGCATGTTGCTTTCATATTTTTGTTCATTATATTATTGAAAACTGAGGTGTATATTATCAAAATAGAAGGCTGATGTGGAAAAGAGAGAGAATGGAAGCGTTTACATCCTGTAAATGGATTTCCTTTCTAATGGTAGTTGGACTGTAGTGTTATTTACCAGGAAATCTCCCACAAAAACGTAAACACCACTGATCATGACGGTTTGTCTGCTGGTTGAACTGCACTATAGAAATGGATCTGCCATAACAAAAGTGTAGAGACATTTGCCAGATCCTCTGTGTTTTGTTGTCAAGATTCAGCCTGAGTCGTAAATTACCAGCTGCCACCTGTAATGTATTGCAGTTTGCTCCCACGTTGGTGTAGGTTGACAAGTTCAGCCGAGCTTCCTGCAACTGCTGCTTTCACACCGTTATTCTCCACTGTTTTATAGAAAGATTTATCTTACGCTCAGAGCAATGCCCCATCCCACACACACACTGCGTTATAGGCCTTTTAATGGTTAGGAAGAATGTCTGATGTATATAATCAAGCAGGCCTGGGATAGAGCACTGAGGCACTCCCAACAAACAATTAAATGACAATTACCTGCTTGTGTTCCTATTGTTGGCAGAACTAATATGCTAAATTGAAGGTTATAATAGAGCGTTGGTAGAAGAAATCTGGCAACACATATTTTTTTGTTGTTGTTGAGTAAGCAGTAAGTAGTCTAAAATGTCTGCTTTGGACTCACTTGGTTTGACATGCACCCGGCTAGAAGTATCACTATCAGAAACGAGTCGTAGGACACAGTCTGTGTTGTATGTCCACGGCCCTGCCAGTAAGTATTTACGTGAGGACACAAAATGTGACTCGTTCGCCAAATCTGTTGACAGGCTGGAATGGGGGTCGCGTTTAATGATCTGGAATGGGCTTTTCCTCTGACCTGTCAGGAATGGGGTCTGGTCTGACCATGCGGAACGAGACCCCCCCCCCTGTTTGATGTCTCAGGGTAAGGGTTCCGTCCCGTTTGATACGCCGAAATGAGGCTGTTGTTTGTGTTTGTCGTTTCCATCCCAGCCCAGTGATAATGAGCTTTTTTGCTTTCTCTGGTTTCATGGGAGGGTTTATAAACACTGCTGCCAGGGCCAGTGGACTCCCCTGCCTCGGACGACAATCAGTATCATGTGTCAGTGTGTTGACAAGTGAAGGGGGGAATGTGACTGGCCAGAGAGACAAGGGGAGGGAGGTGCCACTGGTGGTGACAGACGATGTCACAGACATGGGCAGTGAAAGGATCCAAAACATGGAAACCTTTACTTGGGCTTGTGGATACCAGCCTAGACCTATATAAGCTTTAAGATGTTCATATATTTCTCCCTTGATGACAATCATAGAGGGCCACTTTTTTTTCATTAGATATGATATAATTCTGAATCATTATCTTATAAAAGACTGACTCACTGACGGGCCACAGCTTGACAATAAGGTATTTGGGAAGCAAAAACAAGATTTATCTTCATCTAACATTATACTGGGGATTTACTTGTAATGGTCATTTTACAGATCCTGATGGTGCGTTCATGTCCTGTGTTCGCTCTGTAACATTAGTGCTCCATAAACTGAACCGTTCAAAACCCCTCTGGCAACACTCAGTATTCCAGCCACACTGTCACTTTCTTCCAAGACCAGATTTGAAATGGAAAAGCCTCACTTCTTTCTTCTGACAGATTTCTCTTCCCCACAGTTTAAAAAGAGGTATCTTTGAAGGTCAGCCTTCGGAATCTATGTTTGAACTGGAGGGAAAGAGAGTGGAAATATATCAAAAATAATTTGATTCTGCTTTGGTCGATTTCAGAGAGCACCTGCAGCCAGGTGGTTTGGAAGATTCAGCAAGACGGAGAGAGAGTTCTTTAATTTCTCTCTCTCTCTCTCTCTCTCTCTCTCTCTCTCTCTCTCTCAAAATGGATTAAATATTTATTTTTTTCCTTACCCACACAGTACCCCACAATGACAAAGTGAAAACATATTTTTAGATACATTTTCAAATGTATTGAAAAATAAATACATAACAATTTAATTTACATAATGATTAACACCCCTGAGTCAGTACACGTTAGAGTCCCCGTTGGCAGCGATTAGAACTGTGAGTCTTTCTGGGTAAGTCTCTAAGAGCTTTGCACAACTGGATTGTACAATATTTGCACATTATTCTTTTAAAAAATGCTTCAAGCTCTGTCAAGTTGGATGTTGATCATTGCTAGACAGCCATGTTCAAGTCTTGCCATAGATTCTAAAGCTGATTTGTCAAAACTGTAACTAGGCCACTCAGGAACATTCAATGTCTTCTTTATAAGCAACTCCAGTGTATATTTGGCCATGTGTTTTAGGTTATTGTCCTGCTGAAAGGTGAATTTGTCTCTCAGTTGTCTGTTAGAAAGCAGACTGAACCAGGTTTTTCTGTTTAGCTCTATTACGTTGAGAGATTATGGGGTATTGTGTGTATGGCCAGTGGTGCAAAATCACAATTTAATACTTTAAAATTCAGCTGTAACATAACAAAATGTAGAAAAATCAAGCGGTATGAATACTCCCTGAAGGCACTGTATATGTAGACAGGGATGAACTATATTGTAATTTTTCGTGAAGTAAGATTGTGGGACTTGCTTTAGCTGTTTAAACATCATTGTTGTGGTAGTTTAGAGGTAAAAGAAAAACATTCTTAAACAAAACTGTTAAATATAGTCAAAGTTAAATGTAGTAAAATAATTGGTCTGATTACCTTGATATACTGCTATATAAACATTATTACATTGGATTGTGGGGCAGTTAGGTCACATATTTCAGCAGAAATAACTACACATACATCTGAGATTCATTATTTGAAATGCAACTGCAGAGGAGGTGAGTGCCCTGGGAGTGTGGTGTCAGGAAAATAACCACTCACTCAACGTCAACAAAACAAAGGAGATGATTGTGGACTTCAGGAAACAGCAGAGGGAGTACACCCTATTCACATCGACGGGACAGCAGTGGAGAAGGTGGAAAGTTTTAAGTTCCTCTGCGTACATATCACTGACAAACTGAAATGGTCCCACCACACAGACAGTGTGGTGAAGAAGGCGCAACCTCAGGAGGCTAAAGAAATTTGGCCTGTCACATGAAACCCTCACAAACGTTTACAGATGCACAATTGAGAGTATCCTGTCGGGCTGTATCCCCGCCTGGTACGGCAACTGCACCGCCCACAACCGCAGGGCTCTCCAGAGGGTGGTGCGGTCTGCTCAACACATCACCGGGGGCAATCTACCTGCCCTCCAGGACACCTGCAGCACCCGATGTCACAGGAAGCCAAAGGATAATCAAGGACAACTACCACCCGAGCCACTGCCTGTTCACCCCGCTATCATCCAGATGGCAAGGTCAGTACAACTGCATCAAAGCTGGGACCGAGAGACTGAAAAACAGCTTCTATCTCAAGGCCATCAGACTGTTAAACAGCCATCACTAGCACAGAGAGGCTGCTGCCTACATACAGACTTGAAAATCACTGGCCACTTTAATAAATGGAACACTAGTCACTTTAATAATGCCACTTTAATAATGTTTACATATCTTGCATCACCCTTCTCATATGTATATACTGTAATCTATACTATCTTCATAATGTTAACATATCTTGCATTACCCATCTAATATGTGTATACTGTATTCTATACTATCTATTGCATCTTAGCCTATGCCGCTCTGACAATGACATTGCTCATCCATATATTTATATATTTTTATTCCATTCCTTTACTTAGATGTGTGTGTATTAGCTATTTGTTGTGGAACTGTTAGATATTACTTGCTAGATTTTACCGCACTGTCGGAACTAGAAGCACAAGCATTTCGCTACACTCGCAATAACATCTGCTATCCACGTGTATGTGACCAATACATTTGATTTTATTTGAAATGTATTCAACTTTGTGGAGAAATGAACCAGCATGGGATTCTATTCTGTGGTAGCAGCTTGTATCAACTGTGTGTATCCTCTCTCATGAAACAACATCAAGATGGGCTTTTTCTTGCTCGACCTGGACAGCAGATCCTTGTTGAAGTCGCCACAGACAATGATCGGTTCAGTGCCTTTAAAGTATGACAATGGACAGAGTGTGCATGTGTACTGGTTTCTTAAAAAAATTATAATTGTGCCACTTTAAGCAGATGGAGTTAGCAGACCAAATGTTCAAATCAAATCATATTTTATGTGTCACATGCGACGAATACAACAGGTGTAGACCTTAAAGTGAAATGTTTACTTACAAGCCCTTAACCAACAATGCAGTTTTAAGAAAAAATAAGTGTTAAGTAAAAAATTGATCAATAAAAAAATAAAAAATAATAATAATAATTAAAGAGCAGCAGTAAAATAACAGTGGCGAGGCTATATACAGGGGGGTACCGGTACAGAGTCAATATGCGGGGGCACAGGTTAGTCGAGGTAATTGAGGTAATATGTACATGTGGGTAGAGTTAAAGTGACTATGCATAGATAATTAACAGAGTAGCAGCAGCATAAAAAGATGGGGTGGGGGTGGGGGGGCAGTGCAAATAGTCCAGGTAGCCATGATTAGCTGTTCAGGAGTCTTATGGCTTGTGGATAGAAGCTGTTGAGAAGCCTTTTGGACCTAGACTTGGCGCTCCGGTACCGCTTGCCATGTGGTAGCAGAGAGAACAGTCTAAGACTAGGGTGGCTGAAGTCTTTGACAATTTTTTTTTTTCCTCTGACACCTCCTGGTATAGAGGTCCTGGATGGCAGGAAGCTTGGCCCCAGTAATGTACTGGGCTGTACGCACTACCCTCTGTCGTGCCTTGCCGTCGGAGGCCGAGCAGTTGCCATACCAGGCGGTGATGCAACCAGTCAGGATGCTCTCGATGGTGCAGCTGTAGAACCTTTTGAGGATCTGAGGACCCATGCCAAGTCTTTTCAGTCTCCTGAGGGGGAATAAGCTTTGTTGTGCCCTCTTCACGACTGTCTTGGTGTATTTGGACCATGGTAGTTTGTTGGTGTTGTGGAAACCAAGGAACTTGAAGCTCTCAACCTGCTCCACTACAGCCCCGTGAATGAGAATGGGGGCATGCTCGGTCCTCCTTTTCCTGTAGTGCACAATAATCTCCATTGTCTTGAGGGAGAGGTTGTTATCCTGGCACCACACGGCCAGGTCTCTGACCTCCTCCCTATAGGCTGTCTCATCGTTGTCGGTGATCAGGCCTACCACTGTTGTGTCGTCGGCAAACTTAATGATGGGGATGGAGTCGTGCCTGGCCATGCAGTCATGGGTGAACATGGAGTACAGGAGGGGACTGAGCACTTCATGGCTACCGACGTGAGTGCTACAGGTCTGTTACCTTAGTGTTCTTGGGCACAGGGACTATGGTGGTCTGCTTGAAACATGTTGGTATTACAGACTCAGACAGGGACAGGTTGATAATGTCAGTGAAGACACTCGCAAGTTGGTCAGCACATGCTCGGAGTACACGTCCTGGCAATCCGTCAGCTGTATCGTTAGATTGGTACCAGATATTTTTGTTGTGATTCCAGATTTGAATAGCAGATTAAGATTTCATATGCTCTTTTTGTCTAACTTCTTGGGAAAGTGGTCAACATTTCAGTTGTTAGAGGAAATGGCGTTGATGCGGTTAGTAAAATATCTATATCGTTTGTTCGGTAGAATATGTTTTTGTTTTCGGTTTCAGATTTGACAAGCAGAGAAGTAGAGGAAAATGTCCACTACTTAGGTTGAGGGTTACAATTAGGTTTAGAATCAGGGTTAGTGGTTAAAGTGGAATTTCACCCTGCGGAATCTGGGCTTGTTTTAATCATGTCTGAGGCATTTATAGGTCAGTGAGATGTGTTTCACACATAATTGCCAAGGAGGAAGGCAGATCTGATCTTTATCGTGCTGAACGATAAACCCTATGACGGCTTCCGGTGTAATGATGAAGGAGCCGAGCTTTTGAAAATATATGTAGTCCTGCTTTGCGGCATTTCACAAAGGCTCTATGTGATACTGATGTAGATATTTTTAAAAACATTTAGTCATTTAGCAGACGCTCTTATCCAGAGCAACTTAGAGTTAGTGAGTGCATACATTTTCACACTGGCCCCCCAACTGAAACCCATATTGTGTATTGCTGGGTAACAGGCTACTCAATCAATCAATCAATCAATCAATCAATCAATCAAATGTTATTTATGAAGCCCTTTTTACATCAGCAGATGTCACAAAGTGCTATACAGAAACCCAGCCTAAAACCCCCAAAGAGCATGCAATACAGATGTGTTACAGTAGGGGGCAATACAATAATTTGTTTATGTTTTCTAACTTAGGTAGCTAGCTAGGTAGCTAGAAAACTACAGGTAGCCAGATCAATTGTAAAAAACCTCTTCTCCTTTTTTTCTCGTAGATATGGCTTCTAAACAAGAAGCTATAATGTTTCAACCAGCCACCTAAAGTTAGGTTTACCAGCAAATGTTAGCACATGACTGGAGTTGGCTAGATAGTTAGCCTAGCGCCTGCAAACTTGCTATGTGCCACGACTCACATTTGTCACTTTTTAGTAAGCACGTGTAACATTAGCAGCTGTAAATCGTTTTACTAGCTATCTACTGTATGTAACATAATTGACGAGGGTTGATATTGGTTATGATTATGACCGTGGACGCATTTCAAAATCACAAAATTATAGGCACGACGCATGATAGGATTCCAAACAGATGTAAATATCAATTATTGGCTATCCAGCAAGCTAGCTAGCTAAGTTTATAATAATAATATATTATGCCATGTAGCAGACGCTTTTTATCCAAAGCGACTTACAGTCATGTGTGCATACATTTTTATGTATGGGTGGTCCCGGGGATCGAACCCACTACCCTGGCGTTACAAGCGCCATGCTCTACCAATTGAGCTAACAGTGAGGAAAAACAATAATACAACAATTTAGCTGTTGTAAATCTCAAAAACGGATAAAAGCTGGTTTTACTATGAAAAATATTTGTCTAAGCATGCCTGTTAGACATGGCTGTAGCTAGATACTGTCTTCCTACCTACCTAGGTACATTTGTACGGTCTGGTCACTGTGCAAAGTTTGAGGGTTATGCCATAATTCATTCTATTAGGCTAGATATTGTTCTAAATGTAATCTCTCTGCCTATGTACATGTATGCATGTTCAACTTGTCTACCCTAATGTTGTTATACTGGCACAGTTCAACTGTCGTTCAAACTGTGCAATGGATTATAATTTATTATATTTTTTATTTTACAGAATTTAGAAAATGCTCAGTTATTAAAACACTGTAAAAACTTTTTTTTTCTCCATGAAGTAATCCATCAATGTGTACTCCACGCATCTTGTCTATTTCAAGTCTTCTCTCATGTGACACTCTGGCTCCATGGACGTTGATTGTTGAGCCAGGGTTGTTCATTTTCATTATTTGGGGTGTATTTCTATGTTGGTAGTTCTGTTGTGTGTATTTCTAGGTTTGCCTTTCTGTTGGGTTCATGTCTAGGTTTGGTCTATGACTCCCAATCGGAGGTAACGAGTGTCAGCTGTCGGCTCGTTATCTCTGATTGGGAGCCATATTTAATCTGTATGTTTTCTTGTGGGAGTTGTGGGTTTTTGTTCCGTTTTCGGTCTGTGTACCGTGGACTTCATTGAGTCGTCTTTTGTTTTGGATTTTGGTTTCTTTGCTAATAAAGTCATGTTTCTTGGACACGTTGCGCCTTGGTCATACTTGGACGACATAGACGACCGTGACAGAAAAACCCACCACAAAAAGACCAAGCAGCGTGTCAAGCGGCAACAGGACCTACCTACACAGGATTTATGGACTCCCATAAAGGATTCATGGACATGGGAGGAGATTCTGGATGGTGAGGGGCCTTGGGATCAACCGGGAGAATATCGCCGTCCTCGTGAAGAGCGGGAGGCAGCTAAAGCCGAGAGGCGGCGATATGAGGAGGCAGCACGGAGGCAAGGCTGGAAGCCCGAGAGTACTACCCAAAAATTTCTTGGGGGGCTAGAAGGGAGTGTGGCGAAGTCAGGTAGGAGACCTGCGCCTACTCCCTGGACTGACCGTGGAGAGCGAGAGTACGGGCAGACACCGTGTTACGCAGTTGAGCGCATGGTGTCTCCTGTACGCAGGCATAGCCCGGTTCGGTACATTCCGGCTCCACGTATCGGCCGGGCTAGACTGAGCATTGAGCCAGATGTCATGAGGCCGGCCCCACGCATCCGGTCACCAGTGCGTCTCCTCGGGCCGGCTTACATGGCACCAGCCTTACGCATGGTGTCCCCGGTTCGCCTACATAGCCCGGGTGCGGGTTATTCCACCTCCCTGTACTGGTCAGGCGACGGGGAGCATACAACCAGGTAAGGTTGGTCAGGCTCAGTGCTCAAGGGAGCCAGTACGCCTGCACGGTCCGGTATTTCCGGCACCACCTCCTGTCTCCAGTCCAGTACCACCAGTGCCTACACCACGCACTAAGCCTCCTGTGTGTTCCCCGAGTCCTGTGCGTCCTGTTCCTGCTTCCCGCACTAGCCCTGAGATGCGTGTCCTCAGCCCGGTACCTCCAGTTCCGGCACCACGCATCAGGCCTACGGTGCGTCCCCCAGGGTCCAGCATGCCCTGTTGCTTCTCCCCGCACTAGCCCTGAGATGCGTGTCCTCAGCCCGGTACCTCCTGTTCCGGCACCACGCACCAGGCCTACGATGCGCCTCAGACAGCCAGAGTCTGCCGTCTGCCCAACGGGGCCTGAACTGTCCGTCTGCCCAACGCCGTCTGAACTGCCCGTCTGCCCAACGGGGCCTGAACTGTCCGTCTGCCCAACGCCGTCTGAACTGCCCGTCTGCCCAACGCCGTCTGAACTGTCCGTCTGCCAAGCGCCGCAGGGAACTGCCCGTCTGTACTGAGCCTGCAAAGCCGCCCGTCTGCCATGAGCCTTCAGAGCCGTCCGCCAGACCGGAGCCGCTAGAGCTCTCCGCCAGACAGGAGCAGCCAGAGCCTTCCGCCAGACAGGATCAGCCAGAGCCTTCCGCCAGACAGGATCAGCCAGAGCCTTCCGCCAGACAGGATCAGCCAGAGCCTTCCGCCAGACAGGATCAGCCAGACCCTTCCGCCAGACAGGATCAGCCAGAGCCTTCCACCAGACAGGATCAGCCAGAGCCTTCCGCCAGCCATGAGCAGCCAGATCCGTCAGCCAGCCATGAGCAGCCAGATCCGTCAGCCAGCCATGAGCAGCCAGATCCGTCAGCCAGCCATGAGCAGCCAGATCCGTCAGCCAGCCATGAGCCGTCCAGCCAGGATCCGCCAGAGCCGTCCAGCCAGGATCCGTCAGAGCCGTCCAGCCAGGATCCGCCAGAGCCGTCCAGCCCGGATCCGCCAGCCAGCCAGGATCCGCCAGAGCCAGCCAGCCAGGATCCGCCATTCAGTCCGGAGCTGCCCCTCAGTCCGGTGCTGCCCCCTTAGTCAGGTACTGTCCCTTAGCCCGGTGCTGCCCCTTAGTCCGGTGCTGCCCCTTAGCCCGGTGCTGCCCCTTATCCCGGTGCTGCCCCTTATCCCGGTGCTGCCCCCTTAGTCCGGTGCTGCCCCTTAGTCCGGTGTTGCCCCTTAGTCCAGGTGGGGTTAGTTGGAGGGTGGTCATTGGGAGGAGGCTACTGAAGCAGGTTGTGACTGTGGTGGGGTGGGGATCACGACCGGGGCCAGAGCCGCCACCGTGGACAGACGCCCACCCAGACCCTCCCCCTAGTCCTTATGTTGGTGCGCCCGGGGTTTCGCACCTTTAGGGGGGTACTGTGACACTCTGGCTCCATGGACGTTGATTGTTGAGCCAGGGTTGTTCATTTTCATTATTTGGGGTGTATTTCTATGTTGGTAGTTCTGTTGTGTGTATTTCTAGGTTTGCCTTTTTGTTGGGTTCATGTCTAGGTTTGGTCTATGACTCCCAATCGGAGGTAACGAGTGTCAGCTGTCGGCTCGTTATCTCTGATTGGGAGCCATATTTAATCTGTATGTTTTCTTGTGGGAGTTGTGGGTTTTTGTTCCGTTTTCGGTCTGTGTACCGTGGACTTCATTGAGTCGTCTTTTGTTTTGGATTTTGGTTTCTTTGCTAATAAAGTCATGTTTCTTGGACACGTTGCGCCTTGGTCATACTTGGACGACATAGACGACCGTGACATCTCATTGACCGAGACAGGTGTCTGTCATCATGACATGAGGCACTTTGGGGTGGAGACTCACCTCTCGATCAATGAGAGAAGACTTGAAATAGATAAATGGCGGCTTACACTGTTGGATCACTTTATGGAGCAAAAAAAAAGTATTTATTTTAATAACGGAGCATTTTCTAAATTCAAACGGACGGACCCCCTGCAACTGGACACTGACATTTTGAGACTCCTGTTTCCACGAACCGAGGACGAAGACAGCGTCGCCAAGCTAAGGGTGGTCGAGAAATTCTCTGTGCTACACCAAACAGTACCTATCCTGTAACTCCCAGTAATGGATAGCAACAATCTTTGGTTAAATCACATTATCTGTTTTAACAATCTGTAGCTACAGTTCTCTGCACGACACCTGGGACACCCTCAGACACACTGAACTGTACTAAACTGTACCATATAACATTATTGTTGAATACCCAGTTCTCTTTTTTCAGGTAGCGTTAAAGTGTTGCTACTGCTCTCAACATTGCTGCCCTGAAGTTAATGAAGTTATCGACAAAAGCTCAGTGGGAAAACGTTGTGATGGACTACTTTCTGGAGGATGATCATGCCATGCTGTCTCTCGCTGACTCTGAAAATGAATCAAACAATGAGGAAATCCCTGATGACAATGGTGGGGAAGAAATGGTGTCGTTGTCACAGAAGAATTTGACAGAGTTTTGTAATCAGTGGAATGCCCGGTGGAAGCAGAGAGATAATTGCCAAATGTGGAGAGAGTCCAAAAAGAGAACAAAGAAAGAAGGCTGTTGTATAAAACACCTGTCTCCGTATTACATCTTCAAACTAAGGGCAACCATGGCATCCGTGACAGAGAGGGAGAAGTGTCCATCCATGTATACGGGTAAGAGTCTAGATACATTTTCTGATATTCTAAGTTTCTAATTTTGTCAGAAAGTCATTTTTGTTATCTAGCTAGCTAACGTTAGCTGGCTGGCTCGCTAGCTAACTTTACGTGATCTGTGTAGGAGCTCTAGAAAGAGGTCAGAGTTCCTGAGTTGGAATTCCCTGTTGGATGACCGTTCCAATCGATTTTTTTCACAGTTGTTTTGAATGTGGCATTAGAGTTGGGATTATGGTTCATTGTTTAGATAGTTAGCTAGCTACATGTCTTAACAAAAGACTCCACTATACAAGTAACCATTTCACTGTACCGTTTACACCTTCTGTATATAATAATAATATAATAATATAATATGCCATTTAGCAGACGCTTTTATCCAAAGCGACTTACAGTCATGCGTGCATACATTATTTATGTTTTGTGTGTATCCTGTGCATGTGACAAATAAACTGAGATTTTATTTGACATATTGTGTGTTTACCAGAGACAGTAATATGAAGAATATTAAGTTAATTTGTACTACTACTTTTTGCTACTACTTTCACCACTTTTAGTCTTGAAATCTTTGGTTGTTTACTACACTGTGAATCCTTAAAGAGATGGGTGGGGCTAAGGCTTAAGAGGGTGTGAACGATGCTGAATGGGTGTAAACAAAGAAGAGCTCACCAGTAGAAGTACCAAAACATTCACAGCCATTTTCTAAGAAAGTGGGGTTACAAGTTTATCAACTTTCAAAGCAGAATTACTTTCCCATTGTTCCTCAGCTGTAGTGTATGATATACCATTTTCTAGCTTGGAGTCTCTACTTTTACACAACGTAAAAAAACACCATTTTAAAAACATAGGACCGGTTCCAGGTGGTGGGTCACATATGCCGTGGCAGAGCCAATGGTGAAATTCCCCTTTTAATGCTAGGTTAAGGGTTAGGCTACGGGTTAGGGCTAGGTTACGGGTTAGGTTAAGGGTTAGGTGTAGTGTTAGGTGTTAAGGAAAATAGGATTTTGAATGGGAATCAATTGTTTGGTCCCCACAAGGATTGTAAAAATAAACGTGCGTGGGTGTACACACACTTCTCCTTGAAGTTCTAGTAATAGATGTAATGCTTTGGGCACTATTTATGGACACAGCTGGAAGAGAGGTTCTCTTTTTCATAGCCAATGTCACATAAGGGTCAGATATGTGACCATGACAACATGTGCTGACCCTGTGCAATGTCACTACGGAGATGGATATCATGTGCACTGACACATTCTGGCCACACACAGAAACTCACACATACGCTCACATAGATCATTGATCATCCTCGCTTGTGCTCATATTCTTTGGTTCATAGTGCCTGTTTTTACCAACAACGGGTTAATAACGATTCATCATGAAATCATAAACATAGCAGCGTACAGCTAAAATACCAACCTCATGTTATAATGAATGTGCTCAATCCTGGTTTTCTATCGATTACTGTCTTCAGGCGTCTTCTTAAAAGCGCTCTCCAAAACAACAATGTATACCTAAACCCAGGGCAATGGAAGGCCAAGCTAGCTGGAAATGAAATGTGGGAATAGCTCAGCCACAGAGCTGGCAGGGAGATCATCTATTACCATATCAATATGAATGCTGGCCTGGGGGCAGAGCAGGCACTGGGTGTTTAGTTCTGATTACCATGGCAGCCACTTTTATGTAAACCATGAGAGTCTCCTGTCTCCTGTCTCCTGCGCTGCTCCAGGCATCTCAGCCCAAGGGCGGAACCATACCTAAGCTAAATGAATGAAATATACATTGACTCCAATCAGGGGTGCCACTTGGTTTTTAGAAGTGTGTTCCTACGTTTTTACACAATCCAATACGCCGTCTCTATTTAGAACGAAAAGTAAGGATCTTGAAAGGATCGGCAATAGAGGAATGGTCCAAAATCCCTCCAAACGTGTTCCTTAACCATTACAGGAAAAGACTCCATGCTGATATCCTTGCCAGAGGTGGTTGCACTAAGTACTAAATGAGGAGTGCCAATAATGATGAAACCTTGATTTTGGTGACATTTATTTTGTATTAAATAATTGTATGATTGTGATTGGTTCCATTAAAACATTAATAAAGTACAGTATTTCTCACATGTTGGTATTTTGAGTTTATCTCTATAATTATATTGTTTACATTTTTTAAAAGTATTGTTTGTGCAATGCCAGTCAGGGGTGCCGGTAATTATGGAGCCCACTGTATTTCGTAGTTTTGATGTCTTCACTATTATTCTACAATGTAAACATTTTTACAAAAATAAAGAAAAACCCTTGAATGAGTAGGTGTGTCCAAAATGTTGACCGGTAGTGTACATATACATACATACATATAAATACATATAAATACTTATACATACATATATACATATCCTTTAAAAATATATATTTCCCTTTATTACTTTCCAACCCCACCACCCTTTCCCTAATTGGAGTAAACTAGTGAACAACAATGCTTAGGCCTCTACTTCCAGCTTATACATACTATATAAATTTTATGGACACAGTCAATTTTACAACTTCCTCCGATCATTTTCATGATGTCCATCCGGTTTTCTTCTATTTGCCATATCTTTCAAACTGTGCTCTTTCACAAAAGTTCTCAACCTATAACCTATATACTTATTTACATCAGTTATGTTATTGTTAATAGTTGTTATTAATTGTTATTAGTCCCAACCTTCAGCTCCATTCAACCCCTCCCATCTATCTCTTACCACCATCCATTTTGGATTTCAATTCGCCATATATTTTTCAACTGTACTGTGATGTTTCACAAAAGTTCTGAACCCTTCTATTCTCATTGTTTCTACAGATTGTAAATTGAAAATAAACATTTTTGCTAAAAGTATTATTATATTATTGATCGAATGACTATGACTTTTCAGATTACCCAGTAGTGCTTTCTGCAGGGTTAGCTCCAGGTAAATATTGCAATCCTTCAGCCATTCCTGGACCTGTGACCAAAAATAAGCTACAAATGGACAGTACCAAAACAAATGATCTAATGATTCTGTCTCTTAGCAGCACAATCTGCAAAGCTGGGAAGATTGTATCCCCCCATATAAATAACATTCTATTGGTAGCAAGAATGTTGTATAATAATTTAAATTGAAAAATTCTAAGTTTTGAATCCGGCGTCGTTTTGCGTTCAGCTTTAGGATCTTAGTGAAACATTCGTTATTGGTTTCAGGTGTGTTAGGCCAATGCCAGAGTGGAAACCCACAGTACAGCAGACCCCCAGGGCCAGGACTGAGCAGCCCAGCAGACCCCCAGGGCCAGGACTGAGCAGCCCAGCAGACCCCCAGGGCCAGGACTGAGCAGCCCAGCAGACCCCCAGGGCCAGGACTGAGCAGTACAGCAGACCCCCAGGGCCAGGACTGAGCAGCCCAGCAGACCCCCAGGGCCAGGACTGAGCAGTACAGCAGACCCCCAGGGACAGGACTGAGCAGTACAGCAGACCCCCAGGGCCAGGACTGAGCAGCCCAGCAGCTAGGGATTGGCTATCTCCCCTGACGTGGGCGTGTTTTCAATACAGACTCCTTTTGTCGTACTGTATTCCATATTAGGCATCCAGACCTTATGAAAGTTGCCTAGTATACCATTAATCTTGTAATAAGTCAAACCTAGTGATACATAACTTGACATTGTGGGAAAATAACCAACCTTCCAATTAATGGCAATGCATTTTTTAGTTGCTATAAATGCTTGGTTACACAGTCTCTTCAGATAACAGTCTCCAGTATCAACATTTCTAAGCAAACAAAAACAGGGAGAAGGTATATAATCTGTAGACGTGCTGAGATAATATAACATATTCTTTGCCAGAATTCAGCCAGCCTTCACATGACCATAACATATGCAAATATGTCCCCTTTTGTGTTTTACACCTCCAGCAGAGGAATGACATTTCTGAGTGCATGATATTCAATTTCACTGGCATACAGTATGTTCTATGGATGGTCTTAAACTGCAGTCATTTCTGTCTGAGATGATATTAACATGACTGGGCATTCGAACATATCTGTATCCAATCATCATCATCATCAATAGCGTCTCCCAGGTCTTCCTCTCATTTTAGTTTTGCGTGTTTTGTGTCATCGGGAAAAGCCTCTGTCAACCCTTGACACAGTTTGGAAATCAACTTTGGAGGTTTGTCAGAGTGCCTTAAAATAGCATCTGGCTTGTCCAGTGTTTGCTACAAATTTTATTTTTTACAGAGTGAATAAAGTGTTGTGTCACCTCGCCTCCGTCACAGACAGGTCTTCCCTGGCTGCCTGACCCTGCTGAGTCCCTGTCACCATCTGATCACCATCTGATCCTCATAAAATGAGGCATTGTACATTTTACATACAGTGGGGAGAACAAGTATTTGATACACTGCCGATTTTGCAGGTTTTGCTACTTACAAAGCATGCAGAGGTCTGTAATGTTTATCATAGCTACACTTCAACTGTGAGAGACGGAATCTAAAACAAAAATCCAGAAAATCACATTGTATGATTTTTAAGTAATTAATTTGCATTTTATTGCATGACATAAGTATTTGATCACCTACCAACCAGTAAGAATTCCGTCTCTCACAGACCTGTTAGTTTTTCTTTAAGAAGTCCTCCTGTTCTCCACTCATTACCTGTATTGACTGTACCTGTTTGAACTCGTTACCTGTATAAAAGACACCTGTCCACACACTCAATCAAACAGACTCCAACCTCTCCACAATGGCCAAGACCAGAGAGCTGTGTAAGGACATCAGGGATAAAATTGTAGACCCGCACAAGGCTGGGATGGGCTACAGGACAATAGGCAAGCAGCTTGGTGAGAAGGCAACAACTGTTGGCGCTATTATTATAAAATGGAAGAAGTTCAAGATGACGGTCAATCACCCTCGGTCTGGGGCTCCATGCAATATCTCAACTCGTGGGGCATCAATGATCATGAGGAAGGTGAGGGAACAGCCCAGAACTACACGGCAGGACCTGGTCAATGACCTGAAGAGAGCTGGGACCACAGTCTCAAAGAAAACCATTAGTAACACACTACGCCGTCATGGATTAAAATCCTGCAGCGCACGCAAGGTCCCCCTGCTCAAGCCAGCGCATGTCCAGGCCCGTCTGAAGTTTTCCAATGACCATCTGGATGATCCAGAGGAGGAATGGGAGAAGGTCATGTGGTCTGATGAGAAAAAAATAGAGCTTTTTGGTCTAAACTCCACTCGCCGTGTTTGGAGGAAGAAGAAGGATGAGTACAACCCCAAGAACACCATCCCAACCGTGAAGCATGGAGGTGGAAACATCATTCTTTGGGGATGCTTTTCTGCAAAAGGGACAGGACGACTGACCGTATTGAGGGGAGGATGGATGGGGCCATGTATCGCGAGATCTTGGCCAACAACCTCCTTCCCTCAGTAAGAGCATTGAAGATGGGTCGTGGCTGGGTCTTCCAGCATGACAACAACCCGAAACACACAGCCAGGGCAACTAAGGAGTGGCTCCGTAAGAAGCATCTCAAGGTCCTGGAGTGGCCTAGCCAGTCTCCAGACCTGAACCCAATAGAAAATCTTTGGAGGGAGCTGAAAGTCCGTATTGCCCAGCGACAGCCCCGAAACCTGAAGGATCTGGAGAAGGTCTGTATGGAAGATTGGGCGGTCAGACAGACGACTTTGCGATTAAAATATTTTTGTTGTCCCACAGATTATTTTGAAACAGTCCTATTTCTGATTTGTATGTGTAATTAACTTAAATATGATTAGAATGTAGTTTACTACAGCGTCTGTAAATAAATATTGATTATGGAAAGAAGTGGAGGGCGCTCAACCAACGTGAGCCGAAGTGCAATCAAAAAATGAAATCATAATTTAAAAGAAAAGGCACATAGGTTAGGTTACTATGGTGAGCATAGGTTAGGTTACTATGGTGAGCATAGGTTAGGTTACTATGGTGAGCATAGGTTAGGTTACTATGGTGAGCATAGGTTAGGTTACTATGGTGAGCATAGGTTAGGTTACTATGGTGAGCATAGGTTAGGTTACTATGGTGAGCATAGGTTAGGTTACTATGGTGATCATAGGTTAGGTTACTATGGTGAGCATAGGTTAGGTTACTATGGTGAGCATAGGTTAGGTTACTATGGTGAGCATAGGTTAGGTTACTATGGTGAGTGTTATGATGAGTTTCTGGTATGAATAAGTGCAGAATGTAAGAGAAAGCAGAAGACACTCAGATGGAAGTTTGACTCTACATTTATTCAGTACTGGATCACATAATAAGATTAACGTGCTTTGCCTCTTATCATGTGACTGAATTACATAGACTCTCTCTCAGCCTATATAGTGCTCTTCCAGTCTACTTTTGTCTTATCCAGTTGCTAACCATAATTGAGTTGTCACTCAACTACGCCCATATCATTCCTTTCCTTGGTTTCGTGTGGCACACTAGTCATGACATTTCATCACGCACCATTCCTAAGATTAGCACCACTGGCCCCCCAATCTATCTTGGCACACTGACCTTCTAGTACTCACTCCTGATACTACGAACACATGGCTCTCCTCGCTCTCTCATAAAATTTACAATATTTATAATATTGGATCAAACACTCTTCATATCAGTGAGCGAGCGTTGCGCCTTTTCATTTTCAATAAGTATTGATTACCCATTGATGTGTCTCTGCCTGCAAATCATCCTCCTAAAAAGGTAGGCTATATCCTATAGGACTATGCAAACTGTAGCAAGTGTCACTGTCATCATTCTTGCTGCTTCCAGTTCAGTAGCCATACCTGCGAGATCATGTTCGCGTGTGGTCTCAATTAAATAGAGGAGGCTATAGCCTATGCATGGGGCGGAGAAGCACGGGGCAGTTATCTTTCGAAAGGAAATGTACTTCCTATATAGGCCTATAAATAGGCTATAGTTTACTACATTGCCTAGAACACTCCTAAAATAGCACCTGGGCCAACACAGGTGAAACACCTTCCCACTAACGAGATGGCAACCAGCACAGGTGTAACACATCCTGACTGACGAGGTGGCACCAATCGGCGCGCCCTACGTGCTAACGAACTATACGTGCTAAAGTCCAACCTCAAAACATAAATGAAAAAACTAAAGCCTGTAATGATACAACTAGGGGGGGACAAAAATGCAATTTCATAATGTGTGGGGGGGGTGGACATGACCTCCCTGTTCCCGTCCCCAGTGAAAGTTGCACCCCTGACTCCAATTATACCACCAACATAACAATACAGTATGTTTAAACAATACACAGCTCTGTGTTAAGACCACCCCCCCACCCCCCACACACACACACACACACACACACTCACTAGGATTATCTATCTGGGAAAACAAGATTGTTTGTCTTTTGCCCCAAGCGAAGGGCAGAGGACCTATTTTATTTATTTATTTATTTATTATTTATTTCACCTTTATTTAACCAGGTAAGAAGCCAGTTGAGAACAAGTTCTCATTTACAACTGCGACCTGGCCAAGATAAAGCAAAGCAGTGCGATAAAAACAACACCACAGAGTTACACATGGGGTAAACAAAACATAATGTCAAAAATACAAAAGAGAAAATATATATACAGTGTTTGCGAATGTAGTAAGCAATATATATACAGTGTTTGCGAATGTAGTAAGTTATGGAGGTAAGGCAATAAATAGGCCATAGTGCAAAATAGTTACAATTTCGCATTAACACTGGAATGATAGATGTGCAAAAGATGATGTGCAAATAGAGATACTGGGGTGCAAATTAGCTAAATAAATAACAATATGGGGATGAGGTAGTTGGGTGGGCTAATTTCAGAATGGCTGTGTACAGGTGCAGTGATCGGTAAGCTGCTCTGACAACTGATGCTTAAAGTTAGTGAGGGAGATAAGAGTCTCCAGCTTCAGAGATTTTTGCAGTTCGTTCCAGTCAGCAGAGAACTGGAAGGAATGGCGTCCAAAGGAGGTGTTGGCTTTGGGGATGACCAGTGAGATATACCTGCTGGAGCGCAGACTACGGGTGGGTGTTGCTATGGTGACCAGTGAGCTAAGGTAAGACAGGGATTTGCCTAGCAGTGATTTATAGATGACCTGGAGCCAGTGGGTTTGGCGACGAATATGTAGTGAGGGCCAGCCAACAAAAGTGTACAGGTCAGTTTCAAAATGGGTAGTATATGGGGCTTTGGTGCCAAAATGGATGGCACTGTGATAGACTACATCCAATTTGCTGAGTAGGGTGTTGGAGGCTATTTTGTAAATGACATCGCCGAAGTCAAGGATCGATAGGATAGTCAGTTTTACGAGGACATGTTTGGCAGCATGAGTGAAGGAGGCTTTGTTGCGAAATAGGAAGCCGATTCTATATCTAACTTTTGATTGGAGATGCTTAATGTGAGTCTGGAAGGATAGTTTACAGTCTAACCAGACACCTAGGTATTTGTAGTTGTCCACATACTCTAGGTCAGACCCGCCGAGAGTAGTGATTCTAGTCGGGTGGGCGGGTGCAAGCAGCGTTCGGATGAAGAGCATGCATTTAGTTTTACTAGTGTTTAAGAGCAGTTGGAGGCTACGGAAGGAGTGTTGTATGGCGTTGAAGCTTGTTTGGAGGTTTGTTAACAAAGTGTCCAATGAAGGGCCAGATATATACAAAATGGTGTCGTCTGCATAGAGGTGGATCCGAGCTTCACCAGTAGCAAGAGCAACATCATTGATATACACAGAGAATAGAGTCGGCCCGAGAATTGAACCCTGTGGCATTCCCATAGAGACGGCCAGAGGTCCAGACAACAGGCCCTCCGATTTGACACATTGAACTCTATCTGAGAAGTAGTTGGTGAACCAGGCGAGGCAGTCATTAGAGAAACCAAGGCTATTTAGTCTGCCAATAAGAATGCGGTGGTTGACAGAGTCGAAAACCTTGGCCAGGTCGATGAAGACGGCTGCGCATTACTGTCTTTTATCGATCGCGGTTATAATATCGTTTAGGACCTTGAACGTGGCTGAGGTACACCCATGACCAGCTCGGAAACCGGATTGCATATATCGGAGAAGGTACGGTGGGATTCGAAATGGTCGGTGATCTGTTTGCTAACTTGGCTTTCAAATACTTTCGAAAGGCAGGGCAGGATGGAAATAGATCTGTAACAGTTTGGATCTAGAGTGTCACCCCCTTTGAAGAGGGGGATGACCGCGGCAGCTTTCCAATCTCTGGGGATCTCAGACGTTACGAAAGAGAGGTTGAACAGGCTAGAAATAGGGGTTGCGACAATTTCGGCGGCTAATTTTAGAAAGAAAGGGTCCAGATTGTCTAGCCCAGCTGATTTGTAGGGGTTCAGATTTTTCAGCTCTTTCAGAACATCAGCTGTCTGAATTTGTGTGAAGGAGAAGCGGGGGGGGGCATGGGCAAGTTGCAGCGGAGGGTGCAGAGTTGGTGGCCGGGGTAGTGGTAGCCAGGTGGAAAGCATGGCCAGCTGTAGCAAAATGCTTGTTGAAATTCTCTTATTGAAGATTTATCGGTGGTGACAGTGTATCCTAGCCTCAGTGCAGTGGGCAGTTGGGAGGAGGCGCTCTTATTTTCCATGGACTTTACAGTGTCCCAAAACTTTTTGGCGTTAGTGCTACAGGATGTAAATTTCTGTTTGAAAAAGCTAGCCTTTGCTTTCCTAACTGATTGTGTATATTGGTTCCTGACTATCCCAGAGGACTTATCCCAGCTAATGAATGTGGATACATTGAGAGGTGCTGTTGGAACACGTTAAAGGCCAACTGCTGATGGTTTGTGCCATCAGGCAATGCAGAGGATTCCATAACAGAACACCTGGTCTGAGAAACAGAACACCTGGTATGAGAAACAGAACACCTGGTATGAGAAACAGAACACCTGGTATGAGAAACAGAACACCTGGTATGAGAAACAGAACACCTGGTATGAGAAACAGAACACCTGGTATGAGAAACAGAACACCTGATATGAGAAACAGAACACCTGATATGAGAAACAGAACACCTTGTATGAGAAACAGAACACCTGGTATGAGAAACAGAACACCTGGTATGAGAAACAGAACACCTGGTATGAGAAACAGAACACCTGGTATGAGAAACAGAACACCTGGTATGAGAAACAGAACACCTGATATGAGAAACAGAACACCTGATATGAGAAACAGAACACCTTGTATGAGAAACAGAACACCTGGTATGAGAAACAGAACACCTGGTATGAGAAACAGAACACCTGGTATGAGAAACAGAACACCTGGTATGAGAAACAGAACACCTGGTATGAGAAACAGAACACCTGGTATGAGAAACAGAACACCTGGTATGAGAAACAGAACACCTGGTATGAGAAACAGAACACCTGGTATGAGAAACAGAACACCTGGTATGAGAAACAGAACACCTGGTATGAGAAACAGAACACCTGGTATGAGAAACAGAACACCTAGTATGAGAAACAGAACACCTGGTATGAGAAACAGAACACCTGGTATGAGCAAACAGAACACCTGGTATGAGAAACAGAACACCTGGTATGAGAAACAGAACACCTGGTATGAGAAACAGAACACCTGGTATGAGCAAACTGTGGTCCTCTGTAGCTCAGTTGGTCGAGCATGGCGCTTGCAATGCCAGGGTTTGATTCCTGGGACCACCCGTACGTAAAATGTTTGCACTCATGGCTTTAAATAAAAGCATCTGCTAAATGGCAGATATTATTATTATTAGTAGTAGTATAACACTTGGTATGAGCAAACTGGAATGTGAACGACCTCTAAGTCGCCTGATGTCCTCGTGACCAGGTCACTGTTGGGTTTACTGAAGTAACATATGATTGTATAGAAATAAACACTGTTTTGTTACTGTAACCAGAGGACCAGTCTGGAAGGCCTGAGACTGATGATTATTGGGTTGAATATTGAAATACCTCATTGGGTAACAGGGTTGGCATGTACAACTCTGAGTGTCCGGCTCTGTATTTTTTTTGTTGATGTGATCAACTGCAAAGTGCTGCAGCTCGGAGTGGCCTCCAAGCTAATCTCCACCTAATGTCAAGACAGGACAAAGTGTGTCCTTATAAAACCAGGCACTGCACTGTTCAAACATGTCCCCTTTGAATCCATGGCAGCCATGTTGGTGGTGAGAGGTGATGATGTCCTTCCTTTATGAAACACCTTAGGGGCGAAGCCGAAACAATGCCAGGAAAAAATAGAACCTGAGAAGAGTCATGACCAGAACCTAAATATAACGTTCATAAAAGTTATCTATTAGGAATGGTGCAGTTCGGATGTATGAAATGTCTCTGAGTTGCACTTCTAAAAGCAGAAATAAAAATAGGTCTAATCAGTGGAAAGTGGCGCTTGATAGAAACAGTGACCAAACACTTTCTGTTCCTCTGTCTGGGGTTTCACTTTAAATCCAGATGCTTGGTACACTTTATTACTCAATATTGCTGGGCAAGACTTCCATGTCGTTTGTAAAGCCACATTTTCGAAAAGCTTTTGGAGAGAAGCTTTTACTCTCGAAGCATATTCCAGCCCACATGCAATTTATGCTTCTGCATGATCAGAGTTGGACATCATTGAGAGGTGAATATAGAGGACTAGATTCAGTCCTATAGCATTTCTCCAAATGCTCCCTATCAAATATGAATATTTCTCTGAGTGCCACGTACATGTGGACTATAAAAAGAGACGGTGAGCTCGAGAGTGAGTTTAGAGACACGTACACACCAATCGAAAGACCACCGGGGGTCACAGCAAATAAATCCACTGAAAATGAATTTGAGAATTTCATTTGGGCCTTTTTCATGAAAAGCTGCACTGCTGCATACCTGGGGACGGGTTTTAACCTGAGAAGGTTCCTGGTTGAGTGTTGCTGCAGGTGAGGATAGAGAAGAGGAGAACTGTACAGGGACATCTCTCAACGTCCTCCCCCCCCCCCCAGGAAAAAAAAACTAACTCTCTGGACCCCCCGAAAAAAAAGCAGTAAATGAGGGATGCTCCATTGTTAGGAAGGAGAGGTAGATGAGCGAGGGAAGGACATGGAGGACAAACAGACAGGGGTGTCAGGGAAGCACAGAATAACACCCCGGAATGATGGATGACAACATTCAGGAGGGCGAACGTACACTTAGCCTGCTCACTGGCTCCATTCTCACAAACCTGTACAACTAATAAATAAAAAGGTTAATGCATTCCCAACTCCAGCTAAATTATACCAACACAGACATTATACATTATGTTTGCTTACCATGTCCATTGGAATATTTAGCATTTCACACAGGAGAAGCAACATTTCCCAAATATTTTTTTGTCAAGGATTTTAATTAATTCCATGAATC